>NW_027138136.1:0-6976 GCF_001642395.1 Nematocida displodere | reverse complement strand
CGTCTTCTCTGAAGTTAAGTGTAAGATGCTTAGCGGTGGCCCGGCTCATTCCCATTGATGGAAGTGTTTGACCTTGGGAGAGTGCCAAGTAAATCGTCAAACTGTCTACAGTGAGGTGTTTGGGCTGGTCATTTGGTTTCATCAACTCTTCCCAGACTTCCACGGGCATGCTTAAGTCCACCCACTCTTTGGTCAACATTCCCCGAACGACCTCTTCTGAGATCTTTGGGGTTAGCCCAGCGTTGCTGCCCCCTATGTCTAGCCCATTTGGCAAAGGAGCTTCTCGCAGCAGTTTGCAGTCCAGGCTGTCAAGGTTGGCAATATCATAAAGCATTAACCTGGTAATGCCTGCAGCATTAAACCCGTCCAGCACCTCGAGATTGCCAAAGTCTGGCTTGCAATATAGTATCAACCGTATCTGGGACTCGGACAGATCCACCCGGTCTTGGAACCACACAATGCTTGATTTGAGGGTGCTGGTTACCCAGAGTTCCGCGACATTGAGAACACACTTGGGTGTTTGGGGGTATTCGTCAGTGTTCGAACTCACCTCATCAATCTCTAGATCGGCCAACTCTAACCAGGATACATTGATTCTGCCGAAGACGCTCAGTATCTTATCCAGCACCGCAATATCAACTGGACCATCTGATTTCATCGTAAGCCATTGAAACTTAATCCCCTCTACCAACTTCTCAGGAACGGTTTCAAGAGTGTGCTTGTTTAGATAAATACTGAGATGTTGAGCTTGCACTCTTAGAATGCATCTGCTTTCGTCTATCTGAACAGTTCTTAGCTGGTTAGGCCGACCTTCAGCACTGCTTTTCTCAAAGAACGCTATTGTTTGCTCAGTGTATGGTGAGACAATGTGTCTCAGTAATGGGGCTGGGACTGTTTCTTCTGCACAGCCCACAATCACACACAGCAAAATTAAACATAACACGTGGCTCCTTAGTGCCTTTCCAAAGACCTTTCCAAGCCTCTTTCCAAGGCTCGTTTCAAAGACTTTCCCGAAATATCTAACTATCTTTGATCTCATCAGGGGCTGCAAAAAAAATAATTTAAATAGCTGCGATTGGTGTTGGTTGATTGGTTGCCCCATACACACAAGTATATCACAGCCAGTGATAGTTCTGTCGGAGAAAGGTAGTTTCGGTCTTCGCTGATCTCCGTTTGGGTGGTTGGCAATAGAGTACGCCCGAACTACCCGCCCTTGTGACAATGCCCCCGCTGAATGCCCAGTTCCATCTACCACCACCCAAAACCGTTAACAGACTCTGTGCTCTGTCTGCTCTGGCTAGTGCTTGGCTGCATACTTTGTGTGTTCTTTCATTACCATTTGTAAGTCTCTCACAAAAAATAAAAAGAAAGAGTCTGGGTGTCTGGGAGAGAGTGGATGTGTGAGACTGAACACGAATAAAAGTTTTATTAGCTTGGACAGCTGGCTGAACAAACAGAGACCAAACCCGAATACAACCACTGAATGTAACCTCTCTGGGTTAATGTTAACATGTCCAAATCCAAGTTTGCACCTCCAGTCTGCTCTTTAGTGCCAATTTCTAGATTACTACCTCTTGTTTAAAATGCAATGGCTGTTCGGTCTACGAAGCTGCTTTGCTTGTCTGGCAAAAGATCACACACGCATCCAAACCACCTAGGAGGAGCACTGCCCATGCGATCAAGAACATAGGGATGTATAGTCTGTATTGTAGAAGTGTGTCTCATATATTGATCAGAATGATTGAACAGACAAGTGTTCGGAGCAGCTACGGTTATAACAGGCATCTACACAGACCCACAACATCTATGGCCTGGACCATAACCCGAACATTATCAAAAACTCATTTATTCTAGATTGCGGGTAGTGTTGCGTTTGGGAAGGTGAGGACTGGCAGTGTGGTTAGTTCGGGGTTACCTCAACCCGGCCCAGGCTGTCCCTTTCTATCACGTTTTTAACGAGTGGAAGCATATGCTCTTGTCTGCACACTGGGCACATGATAGGCCCAACAGTTCCACGAGCCTTAACCATGCCATCCAGACACCTACAGCACACACTGTGCTTCGGATGGTCCAGAATGGATATTTGGGTGTCGGGGCTGCTGCTTCGGAGATCAGCGGCTGTGCACAGGCACACGCAGCAAGCCTCGTTATCAGCAGCCAGCTCCTCTTGAGATGTGAGCTTGGCCTGCTGTTCGGGTGAAAGCACACTCAGGTCAGTCTGGGAGTTAGCCAGTTCATCAGCTAGCTTGCCACTCCTGTAGAGCTCCCAGGCTTCGAGAGAGAGGCACAAAATGTTTGATCCATGGGGGATGTGCATACAGTCAATGCCACAGACCCAAATGCCTGTGAGAGTTGGGACAAGGTTTGTGATGGTGTTAATGTTAAAGGTGTAGGTTCTGACAAATTTTCTCAATGTAGGTTCACCAACAGCCTCAACCTGAAGAACCCTTAGACCTTCAAAGTCTTTACTTACCCACTCAAGAGTCTGTTCTAGATCGGTGCGTGTTAGCAAGTTGTTGTGTTCCTCGAACATAATTGTAAGGTGGGTGACGGTGGCCCGGCTTATTCCCATCACCGGGAATGGGCTGGGGGTGTTAACACACAGTGTAACTCTTAGCTCCACTGCAGTGAAGTGTTTTGGCAGTTCGCTCGGTTTCATTAACTCTTTCCACAGCGGCATGGGCACCACCAACAACCTCCACTCTTTGGAGATTATGTTGCCTGCAATCTCTTCCGAAATCTTGGGGTATATGGGCCTTGGCGTCGATATAACCAACTTGTCTGGCAAAGGGCCTTCTCGGAACAGCTTGCACTCCAGGCTGGCAAGCCTCTTGAAATCATCGAGGGTTAGCGCCTCAATGCTCCTGGCATTGAAGCCATCCAGCAGCTCCAAATTCTCCAACTCTAGTTTGCCCGTTATTTTTAAGTTGATTAGGCAGTGTGACAGATCCAACCGCTTCTGAAGCCAGTTAATGGCTGGTGTGGTGTTGTGCTGGATCACAAGGGTCTTAATGCTGAGAGTGCATCTGGTTGTGGGCGGGGCTACTTCGGGGGTTTCTGATCTTCCAAACTTACCCGACAACCGAGCCATACGTTGGCTTTTTTTCTTAATCCTTGAGTCATCAAAACCCAAATTATAGAATATTAGGGTGTCTGCACAGATTGTGCCGAACAGTTTCAGCACCCTCTCCAACACTGCTGGATCAAAATGGGCAACCGTGCTCTTCATGTGCGGTACTATTCTAAGAGTGCTAAACTCGATTCCCTGTGCTAGATGTTCGGGAACAGTTTCGAGTGTATACTTGTTAAGATAAATACTGAGACATTGAGTTTGCTTCTTTAGAATGCATCTCTCTCCGTCTATTTGAACAGTTTCCAAGACATTGCCCCAGACATCAGAACCGCTTCTCTCAAAGAACTCCATCGTTTGCTCAGTGTATGGCGATACGATGTAATTTGGCTCAGAGACTTCGTCTGCACAGCCCACAGCCATGCAAAACACAATTAAACATAACACGTGGCACCTTAGTGTCTTTCCCAAGACCTTTCCAAGCCTCTTTCCAAGCCTCTTTCCAAGGCTCGTTTCAAAGACTTTCTCGAAGGACCTGACTAGGGTTGATTTCATCTGGGGCTGTTAAAAAAATAATTTAAATAGCTGACCTATGTTATGTCTGCCGAGTGGTTGCTTCATACACAACTATGTCACGGGGTGTAATGGGGCGGTTGGGTGTTTAGAGATGGTTAGTGTGCTTGGTGGGGCAGACCACGGCCCATGATCGCTTCACAGCCACCCACACAGACAGCTCGGGCTTGTCTGGCAAAACCACAATTGGGGCCACTTATGTGCACAGAGACAGACAAGCCATAGATGTTTATTCCAGATCGGGGGTTAGTTTCGAGTCTGGAGTGGGCCTTGGAAAGGACAGAACAGGCAGTGGTGTGCCCATGGTCAGGTCAAAAATTCCTTTAGCGTTCTTGTGTAACCTGTGTTTAACGAGTGAAACGATACAGTATTTTAGGCAGGTTGGGCACCTAGGGCGCCTATTGCGATTGTCTCCGCTAGTCAGATCTACCTGGCATGTGGTGCACAGTCTATGCTCAGGGCGGGCTAGGATGTGTATTTCAGTATTCGGGTTGGTGTTCTTTCGGCCATCAAACCTGCGCGAGCAAAGGGTGCATTGATTCTTAGCATCGCGCACCCCCTCTTTAGACATGAGCAGTGCCTGGTGTTCAGTTGAAAGCTGGCTCAGATCAATTTGGGAGCTAGTTAGTTCATCAGCCAGTTTACCCTTGGTATGAAGATCCCAAACAGCAGGCGATAAACACAAAACAGTTTCTTTCTTGCTTTGGTAAACTGAACACTCAATGTCACAGACACTAATGCTTTTGAGGGTTGGGATGGTGGCGATTTCAATGGAGTTCTTTCTGGCAAAGTCTCTTAGTGGCGATGCATCATAATATATGTCAATAGAAAGCTTTTCCAGACCGTCAAAGTGTGTGAATACCCACTCAAGAGTCTGTTCTAGATGTTCGGTTGTTATCAAAATATCGTAGTTATCGAACACAAGTGTAAGATCTTTAACGATGGCCCGGTTCATTTCCGCCATTGGAGGCGGGATGCACCAGGCAGTGTCCAATGTAATCTTTAGACTCTCTGCGGTGAGTCGTTTGGGCTGTTCGCCTGGTTTCATCAGCACTTTCCAAAGTGAAATGGATGCAGACAAAAACACCCAATGGTTGCTTACTATGTTCTGGATGATTTGGTCCGATATCACTGGAATTGTTAAGGCGTTTCTATCAAACACTAGCTCATCTGGCAATGGCCCCTCTCGCAGTAGTTTGCAGTCTAGGCTGTCAAGTTTGTCAATGTAATCAATCATTAACGAGGTAATCCTCTTGGCATTGAACCCGTCCAGCACCTCAAGATTGCCAAAGTCTGACATGCAGTCTATTACTAACTTTATCGGAGACCCTGACAGATCCACCCGCCCCTGGAACCACCCAATGGTTGTTTTTGGGGTGGCGTATATAGTGAGCTCCTTGACATTGAGAACGCATTTGGCTAGTTCGGGTTCGGAATGTTTGGGTGTATCTTCTAATGGTCCAAGCTTCAGAAACCACCGCTCTATCTGCTGGGCTAATTGACCACTTTGCTGGGGTGTGCCGTTACGATTGTTTAGTCTAAACAAACCTAGCGAATCTGCATTGATTGTGCCAAACGCGTTCAATATCTTCTCCAGTATCGCTGGATCGAATTGACCATCAGCGTCAAAATGAAGCCTTCTAAACTCAATGCCTTGTACCAACTTCATGGGAATGGTTTGGAGGGTGCAGATGTTTAGATAAATAATGTGATGTCGTGTCTGCTTCCTTAGAAGGCATTTCTTTCCGCCTACCCACACAGTTTCTAGTCCATTCTTAAAGTATGAAATATCGCTAGTCTCAATGAACTCTATTGTTTTCTTGGTGTATTGGGACACAATGTGGGGTAATGATAGAACTGGGGAAATTTTCTCTGCGAGCTGTGCTATGCATGGCATCAGTACAGTCAGATAGATTATTGTACATCTCAGGGCGTTTGTGAATCTTAACCCGAAATATCTAACTGGGTTTGATTCCATCATCACAGGCTGTTAAAAATTTTTAAATTAAATAAGTTGAATTATGCGTCTAGCGGGTGTCCTTTCTATATCTAAAACTAGGCTGCTTATTATGATTGTTTCAGTATTTATACTTTCGTCGTTGGCAAATCTACCAAATATCTACACCATCCTATACCAACCCGAACTAACCCCCGCAGATGTTTGTTTAATGTATCCCGTGGTCTACACCTAAGCTTCTTCCTGGGCTGGCAAGAAGATCCCTCCAAAAACTAGCTCAAACACTCGGACACACCAAGACAAGAAGAAGTTGGTGGCACTATTCAGCTCGGTTAGTGTGTTCTTTATCCATTCGATGATCTTTGTTTCGTGAATGGGCACGGGCATATCGTTTAAGTACAAGGTCTTTTGCCTGAATATGGGTGACCACTTTTCTGATTCAGAAACGAATGTCCCGAACTTTTTGAGCTTCTGTTTGGCGTTGGTGTTCAAGGAAGGGTCAGCTGACTTGACGCTAATAGCACCAATCTTTTTGATCCCTTCCCCGCTACTTAACACCCACCCCATTGCTGTTTCAAAGAAGGCGGTGTATGTTATGCCCGTTTTGGCCTTTTCTTCCACAGTCAGTGACTCAACTCCGGGACACACACTACCCCCGCCCAACTCATCCAAACTATGCACAATAAGCCAGAGGTCCCTCGATGCATTCATGCTCCTATTTGCTTGGGAACAGATTGTGTTCCAAATGTGCATGTCCATGCACACCCCCTCCCAGATATCTTCTGTTAGCATCTCGGCTAGGGGTTTAGATATGTATGCGATGTTGGGAAGGTCCCAAAGCTTCAAAACACCCATACACGCACGGGGGGTGCTTTCTATCACCCGGCAATCCAGAGTTTGTAGGTTTGGCAGTTTTTCCAGAGCAAGGTCCCGTAGACATTGAACGCCTAGACTGTCCAAACACTTGATGGATGTGGTGGCGCACCCACCTACTTTTATGGCCATCCCTGTTGTTCGGGCGCTTAGATCAACAGTCTCACAACACCATGCAAGAAAGGAGGGCGATATTTGGGTTATCCCCAGTGTTTTGATGTTGGGAAGAGCAATTTGGCTGGTTTCGGGCAGCGTTTCTTTTGTGTTGAAAACGTTTATGGAAAGAAGTTGTGTGCAGACGCCAGAGATTGCTTGGAGAAGTTTGACAAGTGCTTCCATTTCTTTGGGGGGGTGTAAAGTCGGTTGAATCTGGAGAAGCAGAGCCGTAGACAAATATCTCTTCAAACGGCTTGTTTGAATATATCTGATCCGGAATGTCCTCTGTCGCTAGGTTCTTCATATCTATCTCCACTATACTGGCATGCTCTTTCGCCTGCACGGCA
>NW_027138152.1:2125-7621 GCF_001642395.1 Nematocida displodere | reverse complement strand
TGAAAGCTGGCTCAGGTCAGTCTGGGAGTTAGCCAGTTCATCACCCAGTTTGCCACTCCCGAAAAGCTCCCAGGCTTCGAGAGAGAGGCACACAATCTTTGAATCATCTCTGATAATGTTTGGGTCGTGCAAGCACTCAACATCAAACACCTCAATGCGTTTGAGAGTTGGGATGGTTGGGATGTCAATGGTGTGGCTTCTGATAAAGTATTTTAGCTCAGGTCCACTCGGACCATCAACAATAAGAGTCTCCAGGCCCACAAAGGCTGTACTTACCCAGTCAAGAGTCTGTTCTGCATCGGTGATTGTTAGTAAGTTCTTCGCATTGGTTAGCCGAATTGAAAGATACCCAGCTGTGACCCGGTCCATTCCCACCACTGGGGTTGGGATGCTGCTGCCTGGGCAGAATACAATTTGTAAATACCCTACTCTGAGGAGTTTGGGCTGTTCACTTGGTTTCATTAACTCTACCCAGAGCTCCACGGGCATTCTTAAGCTCACCCACTTCTTCTTGGCCAGCATGTTCCAGATGATCTCTTCCGAGATCTTTGGGGTTGTCACAGTGCTGTTGCCAGATATCTCTAGCTCATCTGGCAAGGGGCCTTCTCGGAACAGCTTGCAGTCCAGACTGTCAAGCTTGTCAATGTCATGAAGCGCTAACCTGACAAGGCATGCCGGACTAAACCCATCCAGCACCTCAAGATTGCCAAAGTCTGGCATGCAGCTGATTATAAACAGTAGCTGAGACTCTGATAGAGCCAATCGTTTCTGGACCCACTCAATGGTTGTTTTGGGGGTGTGGGATATCCGGAAAATATTGGCATTGATAACGCACCTGGGTGGTCGTGGGTGTTCGTCATTATCCGAGCTAACCCGAACCTCTAGATTGCGCAACTCTAACAACCACGCATTGATTGTCCCAAACACACTCAGTATCTTCTCCAGAACTGCTGGGTCAGATGGTTCATCTGATCCCAGTGCAAGCCCGAAAAACGGAATGCCCTCTACCAACTTTTCAGGAACAGTTTCGAGGGTGTAATTTTGAAGGGAAATGAAGATTACTCGGGTCTGCTTCTTTAGAATGCATCTCTGCCCGTCTATTTCAACAGTTTCTAGCCTATTGGGCCAGTCATCAGATCTACTTCTGTCAAAGAACTCCATCGTTTGCTCGGTGTATGGCGATACGATATAATTTGGCTCAGAGACTTCGTCAGCACAGCCAACAATCACGCACAGCACAATTAAACATAACACGTGGCACCACAGTGCCTTTCCCAAGACCTTTCCAAGCCTCTTTCCAAGGCTCGTTTCAAAGACTTTCCCGAAGGACCTGACTAGGTTTGATTTCATTACAGGGGGTGAAAAAAAAATAATTTAAATAGCTGACCTATGTCTATGACTGCTGGGTGGCTGCATATACACAGCGAGTATCACAGGATGTTCGTTCGGTGTTTAGAGATGGTTGGTGTGCTTAGTAGGACATGCTACGGCCCGCGATCGCACCACAACCACTCACACGCCACTTTGGGCTTGGCTGGCACAATCCTACAACACGTGCCACAATTGGGCACAGAGACAGACAGCCCATAGACGTTTATTCTAGATTGCGGGTAGTTCGGGTTGGGTGGCTCTTGGGAAGGAGAGGGCAGACAGTGGGGTGGGCATGGTTATTACTAACATGCCCTGGCTGTTTCTTTCTATCCTGTTCTTAACAAGTGGAAGCATATGCTCTTGTCTGCACACTGGACAATTAATATGCCCACTAATTCTGCTCTCATTAACCATGCCATCCAGACACCTATTGCATATACTATGCTTCGGGTGGTCCAGAATGCATATTTCGGCGTCTGGGCTGACGGCTTTGAGCTCATTGGCTGTGCAGAGACACACGTGGCAGGCGTTGTCATCAGCGTTCATTTCCTCCTTAGACATGGCTATGGCCTGGTGTTCGGGTGAAAGCTGGTTCGGGTTAGTTCGGGAGTTAGCCAGTTCATCAGCTAGCTTGCCACTCCCGAAAAGCTCCCAGGCTTCGAGAGAGAGGCACAGAATGTTTGAATCATCTCTGATAATGCTCGGAATGTGCAAGCACTCAATATGCTCCAGCTTAATGCTTGTGAGTGTTGGGATGGTTGTGATGTCAATGGTGTACCTTTTGACAAACTCTCTTACTCCAGACACATACAGACCTCGAACATTAAGAGTTTCCAGACCTTCAAAGCCCTTGCTTACCCAGTCAAGAGTCGGTTCTAGACTGCTCATTGGTGGGAACCTGTGTTGTTCGGGGGTGACAAGGTTAAGGTGAGTGACGGTGGCCCGGGTCACTCCCAGCAGTGGAAGTGTTTGAACTTGAGGGCTTTCCATCCAAATTGTTAACGTGTCTGCAGTGAGGTGTTTGGGATGCTCACTTGGTTCCATCAACTCATCCCAGAGCTCCACAGGCATCTTTAAGTTCACCCACTCCTTGGCCAACATGTTCCGAATGATCTGTTCTGAGATCTCTAGGACCATCACCACAGCGTTGTCGCCAGATATCTCTAGCACATCTGGCAAAGGGCCTTCTCGGAACAGCTTACAGTCCAGGGTAGCCAGGTTGTCAATGTCACAAAGCGTTAACGAGGTAATCTCCGCGGCATTGAACCCGTCCAGCACCTCGAGATTGCCAAAGTCTGATCTGCAGTAGATTAACAACCGTATCCGAGACCATGACAGATCCACTCGCTCCTGGAGCCACCCAATGGTTGTTTTTGGGGTGGCGTATATAGTGAGCTCCTTGACATTGAGAACGCACCTGAGTGGTTGGATTGCTGAGTGTTTGCCACTATACGAACTAACCCGAACCTTTAGTTTTTTCAATGCTAAGACGTCTGCATTGATTGTGCCAAACGCACTCAGTATCTTCTCCAGTACCGCAGGATCAAATGGACCATTTGAGTCTATTGTAAGCTTGCTAAACACAATGCCCTTTACCAAGTTCTTGGGAATGTTTTTGGGGGTGTACATGTCTAGATAAATAGTCTGAGATTCTGTCTGCTTCCTTAGAAGGCATCTCTTTTTGCCGACTTTAACAGTTTTCAAGTCGGTGGACCAATCAGATCTGCTTCTCTCAAAGAACTTTATCGTTTGTTTGGTGTATGGCGATACGATGTACTCTGGCTCAGAGACTTCGTCAGCACACCCCACAATCACGCACAGCACAATTAAACATAACACGTGGCACCTCAGTGCCTTTCCCATGACCCTTCCAAGCCTCCTTCCAAGGCCCGTTCCAAAGACTTTCCCGAAAGACCTAACTGGATTTGATTTCATCATGGGCTGCTAAAAAAATAATTTACATAGTTCCCATTTGTGCTGGATGGCTGCTTCATACACAGCGAGTATCACGGGCTGTAATGAGGCGGTCGGAGAGAGGTACTTTCGGCCTCCGTTTAGGTGTTTGGTTGGTTGGCAATGGAGTACGCCCGCAGAGGACTGTGCTTCGGGTGGTGCCCCACTGAATACCCAACCCCATCTACTAACACCCAAAACCGTTAACAGACTCTGTGTTCGGGTTTGTTCTTCAGGTGCATACTTTGTGTGTGTTCGGGGCATACTTTGTGTGTTCTTTCATTAGCATTTGTAAATCTCTCACAAAAAATAAAAAGAAAGAGTCTGGGTGTGTGGGAGGGAGTGGATGCATGGAATGTTTTGCAAGAGACCAACACAAGACCATCAAAAACAACAGATCCGTAAACGGAGACAGACAAACCATAGACAGACACCCCATAGACGTTTATTCTAGATTGCGGGCAGCTCGGGTTGGATGCCCCGTGGGAAGGACAGAAGGGATGGTAGTCTGCCCATGGTTAGCTCAAACACACCCTGGTTGTTCTTGCGTATCGTGTGTCGAATAAGTGAAAGCTTATGCTCATGTCTGCACACTGGACAATTAATATGCCCATCAATTCTATCATTGTTAACCATGCCATCCAGACACCTATTGCATATACTATGCTTCGGGTGGTCCAGAATGCATATTTCGGCGTCTGGGCTACTGCTTCTGAGCTCATCAGCTGTGGACAGACACACGCAGCAGGGGTCGTTATCTGGGCCCATTTCCTCTCGGTTCATGACTATGGCCTGCTGTTCGGGTGAAAGCTGGCTCAGGTCAGTCTGGGAGTTAGCCAGTTCATCACCCAGTTTGCCACTCCCGAAAAGCTCCCAGGCTTCGAGAGAGAGGCACACAACATCTGCTCCGATCTGATTTATGCTTTGGACCCGCATGCATTGAATATCACACACCTCAATGTGTGTGAGTGTTGGGATGCTTGTGATCTCAAACTGGTTGTTTCTGACAAAGTCTCTTAGTGCTGGTGTATCCGAACACTCAACATTAAGCACTCCCAGGCCCACAAAGGCTGTACTTACCCAGTCAAGAGTCTGTTCTAGATCGGTTCGGGTTACCACGTGATTTTCTTTGGCTAGCTCAATTGTAAGATGCCTGGCTGTGGTCCGGTCCATTCCCACCACCGGGGCTGGGATGCTGCTGTCACGAGAGAATGTAATTTCTAGATACTTTGCTGTGAGGTGTTTGGGCTGTTCACTCGGTTTCATCAACTCTACCCAGACCTCCACGGGGATGGTTATGGCTACCCATATATTGGTTAGCAGGTTCCGGGCGACCTCTTCTGAGATCTTTGAGGCTAGCGCGTGTTTGTTGTTTAAGTATAGCTCACTTGGCAAAGGGCCTTCTCGGAACAGCTTGCAGTCCAGACTGTCAAGCCTCTCGAAATAAGTAAGGGTTAGTATCTCAATGCTTCTGGCATTGAAGCCATCCAGCACCTCCAAATTCTCCAGCTCTAGTTCGCCGACTAGTGTCAACTCAACTTGACACTGTGACAGATCCATCCATTCCTGGAACTGCTTAATGGCTAGGACGGTGTTGCAGAACATATTGAGGTTTTTGACATTGAGAACACATCTGGTTAGTGGTGCTGCGGCTTCGGAGTCGTTGTTCTCTGCAAAGATCCTCTCAAAAGGCTGAACTAGGTCATCTGGGCTGGCGGTTGTGGCCCAGTTATGTAATGACAGGGTCTCTGCATTAACTGTGCCAAAGACTCTTAATATCTTCTCCAGCACTGCAGGGTCGATTGATCTGTTTTCTGCTGTTGTCGTTGATATGCTAAGCTCGTTGAACTCAATTCCCTGTGTTAGCTGGTCAGGAACGCTTTCAAGAGTGTAGATATCAAAGTAAATATTCATCGGCTGGCTTTGCTTCTTGAGTATGTGTCTTTCTTCGCCTATTTGAATGGTTTCTAACTGATTGGGTTGACGTTCGATCTCGCTTTTCTCAAAGAAATCCATCGTTTGTTCGGTGTATGGTGATACGATGTGGTCTGACAAAGGAAGGTCCATTGAACACCCCACAACCATACAGAACACACTAACCCATAACATTGGACATTTTAGTGTTTTTGTAACCAGGCTGCCGAAAGATCTAACTGGATTTGATTGCATCAT
>NW_027138152.1:0-2075 GCF_001642395.1 Nematocida displodere | reverse complement strand
GTTAGTAAAACTTTTAATTTAAATACTTGCCTATGTCTGTTGGTTGGTTGCTTCATACCAAGCCAGTGTTCCACGGGCTGTGATAGGCCAGTCTCGGTTCGGGGTTATTTTTTGCCCAATAGCGAGTAATAACGGTTAGTGATCGGGGTATCGGGAGTTGTTCTAACCAATGGCCATCTTTTTGCTCCCCCTATCATGCTCGTGTTCGGGTTTTGTTCAGTTAGCGTCTGAGTGTTCGTCCCTGGACAGTCTCTGGGTGTTTGTCCCTGGACAGTCTCTGAGTGTTTGTCCCTGGACAGTCTCCGAGTGTTTGTCCCTGGACAGTCTCTGGGTGTTGTTTCGTTTTTCACCCGCTCTTCCAAAGTCTGTGGCTTACTCCCGAACAACCCCTAGCCCGACCCCGGAGTACCAGGCAAGAGACCATGCAGCAGTCGGAGGCCTTCGTTGCTTATGCACAAACCCTGTGTACTGCCCTCTGTGCCCTCTGTGTTCGGGCTGGTTCGGGCTAGTACGTCGGCTAGGTCTTTAGACAGGTGCGTGAGGCTGGGAAGGCTGTCCAGCCACAACGCGCACGGGGGGCCGTTGGAACATATGCTTACCACCAGCTGGCCGTCCAGCTGTTCTAGGTATGGCAAACTCTCCAAACGCAGCACATGTGGCCTTTGAATGCCTAGATTGTCCAAGCATTTGATGGATGTGATCTCACAGTTGTATATGTTGACGGATATACTCTCTGTGCTTGCGCTTAGATCAACAGTCTCGCACAACCACTCGAGAAAGGAGGAAGAGGCCCAGAATAGAGATAGTGCTTTTATGTTTGGCAGAGAGATTGTGTTCGGAGTAGTTCCTGCTAACCCGCTACCTCTGCCCATATTACCTCTGCCTATGCTAACTCTGTGAATGTTACCGCAGTCTATGTAGAGTGTGCCTATACGCACACTGCTGACTGTCTGGAGAAGTTTGGCAAGCACCCCGAGTTCTTTGCGTGGTGTAAAGTTGCCTATACCTGGAACAGCAGTCCCGCTCACAGATAGCCACCGAAACACAATGCCCCGCTCTATCTGTTCCGGAATGTCTTTGGCCTCCAGGTTCTTCAAATGTATGACCACAACGGCATTCTGGTTCCTTACGATCTCCAGGCCGTGTGTTCGGGTTAGTGTTTGTAAAGAACCAGGCCCCTGGCCATTGCCATTACCAGCCCTTTTAAAAAAAGCAATGGTTGGTTCTGTTAGAGAAGAGCGTGGAATGGTCGGGGTTGGTTTTTCGGCGGGGCTGCCAGCAACCACAGCTGGTGCTTCGGGTGGGTTGGGGCATGGGTTGGGGCTGCTGCTCGGGCTGGCAATATGCGCTTTCGGGTACAGGTGCAAGTATCTGGCTGGCTGCGGTGCGTCAACACACTGTGGTAAGGCTGTGGGCCTGTCTTTGCCTGGGGCGTGTCTGGATGTGTTCTCTAGACCCTGGGCGGTTCTCCAGCTAACACACAGATAGACCGAGCACGCAACTATTCCAGCCAGAATGCCCACCGCTATTGTGCCATAGATCGCCCATATGTACATCTTTGGCTGTTGCATGAGCTTGAAAACTCTGCCCGGGGTGTAGATCAGCAAAGGATCAGTTTGATTGCTCGGGTGTTCATCCCCGAGCATGACACCAACCACGCCCAGACGCCACCCCTCTCCCTTCGGGTTAGTTCGAGAGTGGTGTGGGGCTGAGGTATAACCCGAAACCAGACACCTATGCAAAGCCGGGGGTGTGTGGTTGTTTCAGGTGTTGTGTGTGTTATTGTTGACCAAATGACATCTGCTGACCGTATACAAGTAGTGTCACACCACAATGCACTGCCCCACACCACACACCTCTCATCACTCATCTTTGTGTGCTTCGGGCGCATACTTTGTGTGTTCTTCAGGTGCATACTTTGTGTGTGTTCGGGGCATACTTTGTGTGTTCTTTCATTAGCATTTGTAAGTCTCTCACAAAAAATAAAAAGAAAGAGTCTGGGTGTGTGGGAGGGAGTGGATGCATGGAATGTTTTGCAAGAGACCAACACAAGACCACCAAAAACAACAGATCCG
>NW_027138146.1:6163-8186 GCF_001642395.1 Nematocida displodere | reverse complement strand
CGGATCTGTTGTTTTTGGTGGTCTTGTGTTGGTCTCTTGCAAAACATTCCATGCATCCACTCCCTCCCACACACCCAGACTCTTTCTTTTTATTTTTTGTGAGAGACTTACAAATGCTAATGAAAGAACACACAAAGTATGCCCCGAACACACACAAAGTATGCACCTGAAGAACACACAAAGTATGCGCCCGAAGCACACAAAGATGAGTGATGAGAGGTGTGTGGTGTGGGGCAGTGCATTGTGGTGTGACACTACTTGTATACGGTCAGCAGATGTCATTTGGTCAACAATAACACACACAACACCTGAAACAACCACACACCCCCGGCTTTGCATAGGTGTCTGGTTTCGGGTTATACCTCAGCCCCACACCACTCTCGAACTAACCCGAAGGGAGAGGGGTGGCGTCTGGGCGTGGTTGGTGTCATGCTCGGGGATGAACACCCGAGCAATCAAACTGATCCTTTGCTGATCTACACCCCGGGCAGAGTTTTCAAGCTCATGCAACAGCCAAAGATGTACATATGGGCGATCTATGGCACAATAGCGGTGGGCATTCTGGCTGGAATAGTTGCGTGCTCGGTCTATCTGTGTGTTAGCTGGAGAACCGCCCAGGGTCTAGAGAACACATCCAGACACGCCCCAGGCAAAGACAGGCCCACAGCCTTACCACAGTGTGTTGACGCACCGCAGCCAGCCAGATACTTGCACCTGTACCCGAAAGCGCATATTGCCAGCCCGAGCAGCAGCCCCAACCCATGCCCCAACCCACCCGAAGCACCAGCTGTGGTTGCTGGCAGCCCCGCCGAAAAACCAACCCCGACCATTCCACGCTCTTCTCTAACAGAACCAACCATTGCTTTTTTTAAAAGGGCTGGTAATGGCAATGGCCAGGGGCCTGGTTCTTTACAAACACTAACCCGAACACACGGCCTGGAGATCGTAAGGAACCAGAATGCCGTTGTGGTCATACATTTGAAGAACCTGGAGGCCAAAGACATTCCGGAACAGATAGAGCGGGGCATTGTGTTTCGGTGGCTATCTGTGAGCGGGACTGCTGTTCCAGGTATAGGCAACTTTACACCACGCAAAGAACTCGGGGTGCTTGCCAAACTTCTCCAGACAGTCAGCAGTGTGCGTATAGGCACACTCTACATAGACTGCGGTAACATTCACAGAGTTAGCATAGGCAGAGGTAATATGGGCAGAGGTAGCGGGTTAGCAGGAACTACTCCGAACACAATCTCTCTGCCAAACATAAAAGCACTATCTCTATTCTGGGCCTCTTCCTCCTTTCTCGAGTGGTTGTGCGAGACTGTTGATCTAAGCGCAAGCACAGAGAGTATATCCGTCAACATATACAACTGTGAGATCACATCCATCAAATGCTTGGACAATCTAGGCATTCAAAGGCCACATGTGCTGCGTTTGGAGAGTTTGCCATACCTAGAACAGCTGGACGGCCAGCTGGTGGTAAGCATATGTTCCAACGGCCCCCCGTGCGCGTTGTGGCTGGACAGCCTTCCCAGCCTCACGCACCTGTCTAAAGACCTAGCCGACGTACTAGCCCGAACCAGCCCGAACACAGAGGGCACAGAGGGCAGTACACAGGGTTTGTGCATAAGCAACGAAGGCCTCCGACTGCTGCATGGTCTCTTGCCTGGTACTCCGGGGTCGGGCTAGGGGTTGTTCGGGAGTAAGCCACAGACTTTGGAAGAGCGGGTGAAAAACGAAACAACACTCAGAGACTGTCCAGGGACAAACACCCAGTGACTGTCCAGGGACGAACACTCAGACGCTAACTGAACAAAACCCGAACACGAGCATGATAGGGAGAGCAAAAAGATGGCCATTGGTTGGAACAACTCCCGATACCCCGATCACTAACCGTTATTACTCGCTACTGGACAAAATAACCCCGAACTGAGACTGGCCTATCACAGCCCGTGGAACACTGGCTTGGTATGAAGCAACCAACCAACAGACATAGGCAAGTATTTAAATTAAAAGTTTTACTAAC
>NW_027138146.1:564-6113 GCF_001642395.1 Nematocida displodere | reverse complement strand
ATGATGCAATCAAATCCAGTTAGATCTTTCGGCAGCCTGGTTACAAAAACACTAAAATGTCCAATGTTATGGGTTAGTGTGTTCTGTATGGTTGTTGGTTGCTCGGATGAGGAGTCAGCACCCGAACACCGCATATGGCACATCGTATCGCCATACACCAAGCAAACAATAGAGTTCTTTGCTCTGAGTGGTCGCCGGGGGTTTCTTAATGAGTTAGAAACCACCGAGGTCGACGGGGAAGACCACATATGCGATTACCAAGGCACCGAGATGACTCTTTACCTCTCCAAGTACAAGCTTTCAACAATCCCCGATGTGCTAGTACAGGGAATATTGTTTAAGGATCTTACAATAGTAACAACCGGAGATTGTGACAATTTAGTAGGCCCTGTAGTGTTGGAGAAGATATTGAAGGCATTTGGTACAATCGATGCAACAACCCTAACGTTCAACAACCAGGTCTCAGACAAGGAGGCGGTCACGATAGAGCCTTTGGACTGGTACATCAGAAGGTACGGAGACGTAGCACCCACATTCCGCTGCATTCTCAACAATGTCGCCACGCTTCGCATATTCAGCCACGAGGTGCCTGGGATTAGGTGGATTCAAGAGCGGGTAGATCTGTCAAACTGCCGGATCGATTTGGAGATAGTTGGTTACCTAGAGCTGGAGAATCTCAAGTTGGTGGACGACTTTAATGCCGACTGGATTAAATCACTAACGCTTGGCGACATTGACCAGCTTGACAGCCTGGACTGCCAGCTGCTGCAAGGAGATACTTTGCCCGACATTTTAGACATATACACCTGGGCCACACTAAAGCCAGTTGTTTCAGACCAAATCATCCAGAACATATTCGCCAATGACTGGGCCGGGTTGGCCATTCCCGTGTCTGTGTGGAACCAGCTGATGGCGCAAAGGGGCCAGTCCAAGAAAATCACTGCATGGGAACTAGCGATTCATGTGGAAGGTGGCACGACCATCCCAATTCCAGAGGCGAAAAGCACCCTCCTCCACCAAGTTAAGAATCTTAAAATTGTGTTTATCAATGACAATGAGCCGGTGACCGTCTCTGATCTAAAACAGACTTTGGAGTGGGTAAGCACGGAGAATGTGGGCCTGGTGTCTCTTAATATTTCCGCATACGACAAATCACCCGAACTAACAGCCTTTGCCAGAAGCCACACCATTGAGATCACAACCAACCCGAACATCAAATGCATTGTGGTGTGTGGTGTTGACTGCACGCCCCCCCCGGAGGAAGGCGAGTACAGAAAAAATATTGTGTGCCTCTCTCTCGAAGCCTGGGAGCTTTTCGGGAGTGGCAAGCTAGCTGATGAACTAACCCGAACTCAGACTGACCTGAGTGCGCTTTCACCCGAGCTCCAGGCAATGATCACGAACTACGGGGGGGCGGATATTGGTGGTGATGATGGTCTCTGCCCCATATGCAACAACACACTTAATGACTTTAAAGAAACTAACCCGAATGTTACTCTCTGCATTCTAGACCAACCACAGCATATTACTTGCGCGGGGTGTCTGGATGGGCTGGTTACCGGCGGTAGAATTGATGGGTTTATATCGTGCCCAGAGTGCAGAACAGAGAACATGGTTCCACTTGTTAAGCACAGGATAGAAAGGAACAGCCAGGGTGTGTTTGTGGTAACCATGCTCACATCACCACCTGCCCTCTCCTTCCCAAGTGAACAGCCACAGCCCGCACTCTAGAATAAAAGGATCTGAGTCTCTGTCTACGTATGGGCCCGCCGAGGTTTGTGCCCGTCGAGGTTTGTGCCCGCCGAGGTTTGTGTTGGTGCAGTGTGCCAGGCAATCACAAACTAGCCCAAGAGTCTCCTGGCTCTCTGGGTGGCTGTGAGGAGAGCATGGGGTGGTGTGTTCTTATTGGAACACGTGCTTATTCTGTCCCCAGCACAGCAGTGCCCCAACCCTTTCGTTCATTCGTGTTCGGGTGTTAGTTCATTCAGGTGTTAGTTCGAGTATAGATGAACACTAACCCGAACACTAATCATTCTGATCATCCACTGATCTATATCTGTTCCCAACCCGGACACTTTTCAACCCGATGGCACAGCACAGAACATACATCCGAGTGTTCTATGCCACAGCAGCGGTGCTTATTCTGTCTGGAATAGTCGTGTGCTCAGTCTGGTTTTGGAGAAGTTCAAAGACCAACAATGCCCTAGACGCCACAACCCGAACTAACGCCAAAGCCGCAAAAACAAGCAAGAAGTTTCCCAAGACCAAGCCACTCTCCACCAAGCCCATCCTCTTCAGCAACCCCGCCGAAGCTACATCTACCGCCCGAACACCAACACCAACACCAACACCAACACCAACGCCAGCACCCACTCCCACTCCCACTCTCACACCAGCACCAGCACCCACTGTCGCTGTTGGAGGCCCCGAACACAATCCATCCGCAGAGAGGCTAGGGACAGATGCAGCACCAGGGATTAATCCCCGCCCCAGCCTCTCCACCAGGCATCCTCTCACACCCACTAGCGAACACACCCTTCGGCCCTCTGTAAGTGCCGCCCCCCAAGCCACACTTGCTGGCAAGACCACAGAACACCGACCCACACCCGCTCCCGAACATCCCCAACCCCGAACAGAAGCAACCATCGCGTTTTTTAACAAGGCTAGTAGCACGACTGGTGTTGGGCTAAAAACAGCCAACACTACACGGGGTGTGCAGATTCTGAGCAGACAGGAAACTCTTGTGGACATATACCTGAAGCACATAACCGCGGAGGACATTCCAGAGCAAATACCTTCGGTCATTGTCTTCAGCTGGCTATCTGTGCACGGACCCGATGCTTCTGAAACATCCCCCCCTACACCCTCCGAACAACTCAAAATGCTCACCAAACTCCTCCGAATGCTCAGTGCCAGCGGCGTGGGCCTGGAAACCCTTTCCATAAACACCATCCACGCACAGGAAACAGAAGCGCTGCTAACACCCACCCCAATTGCTCTGCCCATGATAAACACGCTGAGGATAAGCTACATATCACCCGCCTTTCTTGAGTGGCTCTGCAAGACCGTTGTTCTAAGCGCCCGAACAAAGGGGGTGTCCATACTACTGGCAGACTGCACCACCACCTCCATCAAGTGTTTGGACAGCCTAGGCGTCCAAAGCCTGGAGGGCCTTTGGCTGGAAAGACTAGCCAACCTAACGGCCTTGGACTGCCACCTGGTAACAAAGGTGCGTCCCAGCGGCCTAGGCGTACTGAAGCTTTGGCAGCTTCCCAGGCTCACCAAGGTGCCCGAAGACCTGGCCAGACTGCTGGCCAAAAAGCGGTGGATGCATGTCTGGATGGACATGCGGCTTTGGACCGGCATCTGCTCCCAGGCAGAGAAGAGCATGGATGTGGTGTCGGGGCTCTGGCTTAGTGTTCGGGATTTGAAGGAACTAGATCCTGGCAGCGTGTGGATCGCGGGCACCGCACTCCATGTCCACGAGAACATCCCGACAAAGCCAACTAACAGCAGTGTGTTCAAATTGGTGATGGACTGGGTGCTGGGTGCCGGGGAAGCGGCCGAAACAGTTGGCAGTGTTCGGGTTACTTTGGGAGGCTGGGTGTGGAGCGCTAACAACGAACAGAAAGTCCAAGACCTAGCCAAAACGGTTTCTGAATCAGAAGAGTGGTCTGCTTTGTTCAAACAGAGGAAGCTGTTCATAAACAACACACCCGTACACACTCCCGTCCCTATCAGAACACACACCCGTCCCTATCAGAACACCAACCACACCCGAAACCCATCCAGCAACCACTCCCAAGCTCGGGTTAGTTGAAAGAGCACGGTACAGGGAGAATGTGTTCAGACAGAATTAAAAGAAAACTCTGTTCAGCTATGGCACCAACAGGTCAGCTATTTAGATTATTTTTTTAACATCCCCTAATGAAATCAAACCTAGTCAGGTCCTTCGAGAAAGTCTTTGAAACGAGCCTTGGAAAGAGGTTTGGAAAGAGGCTTGGAAAGAGGCTTGGAAAGGTCTTTGGAAAGGCACTAAGATGCCACGTGTTATGTTTAATTGTGCTGTGCGTGATTGTGGGCTGTGCAGACGAAGTCTCTGAGCCAGAGTACATTACGTCGCCATACACTGAGCAAACGATAGCGTTCTTTGAGAAAAGCGGCTCTGATGACTGGCCCAATGTCTTGGAAACTGTTAAAGTCGGCAAAAAGAGATGCCTTCTGAAGAAGCAGCGCAAAACAAACTACATTTACCTTGAACATTACACCCTCAAAACTGTCCCCGAGAAGTTCGTAGAGGGCATTGTGTTTGGATGGCTTACAATAGACTCAAATGGTGGACCATATGACCCAGCAGTTCTGGAGAAGATACTGTGTGCGTTTGGCACAATTAAGGCAGACTGGTTAGTGTTGAAAGAGCTAGAGATTGGTGAGGCTAGCTCATATAATGACGAACACCCCCGAACTAACCCAGCACCCAAGTGCGTTCTCAATATCAAGTATCACAGGATATACACCACCCCCAAATCAAGCATTGTGTGGCTTCAGGAACGAGTGGTTCTGCCAGAGTCTCGGATAGAGTTGACAATCGACTGCATGGCAGACTTTGGCAATCTTGAGGTGCTGGATGGATTCAATCCCGGGAAGATTACCTCGTTAACGCTTTGTGACATTGACAACCCTGCTACCCTGGACTGCAAGCTGCTGCGGGAAGGCCCTTTACCAGACATGCTAGACATATGGGGCAAAAACACTGTGACAGCCCCAAAGATCTCAGAAGAGGTCGCTCGGAACATGTTGGCCAATGAGTGGGCGGACTTAGGCATGTCCGTGGAAGTCTGGGAAGAGTTGATGAAACCGAGTGAACAGCCCAAACACCTCACAGCAGGCAAATTGTGGATTTACTTGGCACTCTCCCAAGGTCAAACACTTCCATCAATGGGAATGAGCCGGGCCACCGCTAAGCATCTTACACTTAACTTCAGAGAAGACGACAACTTGCTAACAATCGCCGATCTAGAACAGACTTTTGTGTGGATAAGTACAGGCTTTGAAGGTCTGGAAGAGGTTAGTGTTCGGGCTTCAGGTACATATGAACTAACAGACTTTGTTCGAAGCAACACCTTTGACATCGCAACTAACCCAACTCTCAGACGCATTAGGGTTAGTGGTATTGACTGCTTGCACATTCCAAACAGTGTCCCCCATGGATCAAAGATTGTGTGCTTTTCTCTCGAAGCCTGGGAGCTTTTCGGGTGTGGCAAACTGGCTGATGAACTGGGCCAGGCCGATCTGAGCCAGCTTTCACCCGAACACCGGGCCATAGTCATGAGCCGAGAGGAAATGGCTGCTGATAACGACGCCTGCCACGTGTGTCTCTGTTCAGCTGATGAGCTCAAAGCCGTCAGCCCCGACACCCGAATATCCATTCTGGACCATCCGAAGCACAGTGTCTGCTGTAGGTGTCTGGATGGCATGGTTAAGGCTCGTGGAAATGGTAGGTCTTTCCCCTGTCCATTCTGCCAAGAAGAGCATACCCTTCCACTCGT
>NW_027138146.1:264-514 GCF_001642395.1 Nematocida displodere | reverse complement strand
GGATGGCATGGTTAAGGCTCGTGGAAATGGTAGGTCTTTCCCCTGTCCATTCTGCCAAGAAGAGCATACCCTTCCACTCGTTAAGAACACGATAGGAAAGAACAGCCAGGGTGTGTTTGAGGTAGCCACAGTCCACCAAACTCCACTGCCTGTCCTCACCTTCCCAAGACCCACCCCAGATGCAACACCAACTGCAATCTAGAATAAACGTCTATAGGCTGTCTGTCTCCGTGTACGCGTCAGTGCCCAA
>NW_027138146.1:0-214 GCF_001642395.1 Nematocida displodere | reverse complement strand
CACCCACAGACCTTTCTTGTTTTTTATTTTGTGACACTTTGTGTTGGTTTTTCGGGCGTTCAGAGTCTTTCGAACACAAGTCCCTGAGAGGCCCGCCAGATGCCGCCCACCCCACAACACCGCTCTCCCGAACCAGCACCCTCATCCACACTCAACCCTCTCACACCCACTCTCCCCGCCTCCTCAAAGACACCTTCTCAACCCGCTGTCTCCC
>NW_027138150.1:4682-8299 GCF_001642395.1 Nematocida displodere | reverse complement strand
GTAGAACTCCAGAGCCCAACATTCCCGCCAATGGGAAACAACCGAGCCACCACCAAGTATTTTATGCTCACAATCAGCAACGTCGACCATTTGGCAGTGCGTGCCAACGTCCTTCTCATTTTTGAGTGGATAAGTAGACACTTCAGGGGCATGAAAGGGCTTAGTATTGGTTTTGGGTTCAACATAAGAGCCCTAACTCAATTGATTGATACGCACCGGTTTGTAATGACAACAAACCCCACCCTTACAGAGATTAGCATAGGCGCGGTTAATTGCCTGCCTCCCATAAACCCGAAAGAGACGGTTTTATCCTTTTCTCTTGACGCCTGGGAGCTCTGCACGAAGGGCGCGCTAAGCGCTAAACTAGCCGAAACAGACACCGACCTGGCACAGCTGTCAGCTGGAGAGCAGGAAGTGATCGTTTTCCAGAGGTGGATTGAGGAGGAAAGCGAGTTTTCATGCTCCATCTGTTGCTGCACTCTCGCGGAGCTTAGAGAAACTAAGCCAAACACTGACATCTGCATTTTGGACCATCCGGGGCATAGGGTCTGTGGTAGTTGCTTGAACAGCCTAGCTGGTGCAGGGCAGAGGCCTTTTGGGTGTCCGACCTGCAGGGGCTTGATTGCCGCCCCGGTTCTTAAGAACAGGATATACCAGAACAGCCAAGGCAGTTTTGTGCTGGAGATGGCCGCTAGACCTGCTCAGCCACCCATCATTTCCTTCCCAAGCCCAAACATTGAGGAGCTGTTAGTCCAGTACCAATAATAAAAGTCGGGTTAGTTGGTGTTCGGGTTCCCCCATAAGTCACGGGCTTTGTTTTGGGTTCAGGATGTACAAGCACCCAATAAAGTTGATTCGGATGTGGTACTGGTGAGGCTCTTGCCATATCCAAGACCAAGACCAAGACTTTGTTGTGAAGTCAAGAGTATTTATAGTTTCTAGTGAAACTATGGTCTTGATGCGAAGGTCTCGATGCTTTTGTCTAACATTTCTTAGACGCCCCATTTGTTTTTGATCTGTCCTTATTACTCCATATCCTTTTACACCAACCCGAACGTATGTACTGACTCGCGCACATACAACAGAGACCAAAACGAACCAATTCACAAAACATCCACAGGACTGATTGCAGAACCCAAAAGCTGACACGCATGCCCAAACAAAAGATTTTGCGCTTAGATGGCACAGCCAAACCACATCCAGGCCTGGAACTGGGTTAGTGTGAATGGGCACAGGGGTGGGCCAAGAGGCCAGCTATTTGGGGTAGCCTTTAGCGTTCCACAATTGGTTTATGGTTTTGAGCTTGTTAAAACCAAGCTATGTACTGCAAGGCCAAAACTTTGCATCTTCTAGGAGAAGCTTTGGCCATCTTTGGAACGGGCAGTCTTTTTGGTCTATCTAACCCCGAACAGACACTAACCCTACCACTAACCCTAGCCCGGTCTATTTAAAGTAAAGTTTTTTCTAATCCATGATGAAATCAAATCCAGTTAGGCTTTTCAGGACAGTATGCAAAAAGGCACTACTGTGTCCAATGTTATGGGTTAGTGTGTTCTGTGTGATTGTGGGGTGCTCAATGGACCATCCTTTGCCAGAGTACATTGTATCGCCATACACCGAGCAAACGATAGCGTTCTTTGAGAAATGCGGGTCCGAACGTTTTCCCAATCAGTTAGAAACCATTCAAATAGGCGAAGAAAGACACATACTCAAGAAGCAAAGACAACTGATGTATATTGACTTTTATACATACACTCTTGAAAGTGTTCCTGACCAGCTAACACAAGGAATTGAGTTCAACAAGCTTAGCATATCAACGACAGCACCCGAACTAACCCGAATCAACCCTGCAGTGCTGGAGAAGATATTAAGAATCTTTGGCACAATTAATGCAGAGACCCTGGAATTCCATAACCGGGTCACAATCGCCAGCTCAGATGACCTAGTTCAGCCTTTTGAGAGGTCCCTCGCACGCCACAACGACTCCGAAGCCGCAGCACCACTAACCAGATGTGTTCTCAATGTCAAGAACCTCAGTGTGTTCAGCAACACCGTCCTACCCATTAAGCAGTTCCAGGAACGGGTGGATCTGTCACAGTGCCAAATCAACTTGACACTAGCCGGCGAACTAGAGCTGGACAGTCTAGAGGTGCTGGATGGCTTCAATGCCAGAAGCATTGAGATACTAACCCTTTTTTCTTTCAAGAGGCTTGACAGTCTGGACTGCAAGCTGTTCCGAGAAGGCCCTTTGCCAAGTGATTTACGTATATGGAGCAACAGCAAAATAACCCCAATGATCTCAGAAGAGGTCGCCCGGAACATGTTGGCCAATATGTGGGTGAGCTTAAGAATACCCGTAGAAGTCTGGGTAGAGTTGATGAAACCGAGTGAACAGCCCAAACTCCTCACAGCAGAGTATCTAACAATTTTATTCTGCTCTGGCAGCATCATCCCAGCCCCGGTGGTAGGAATGAGCCGGGCCACAGTCGGGTTTCTTTTAATTGAGCTAGCCAATGAACACAATTTACCAACAAGCGTCGAACTAGAACAGATTTTCGACTGGATAAGTACGGGCTTTAATGGCCTGATTATCCTTACTATTGAACCTCAGCAGGCATCCCCGGGACTAAGAGACTTTGTCAGAAACAACAAGTTTGAGATCACAACCATCCCAACCCTCAAAAGCATTGTGGTGTCTGGTATTGAGTGCATGCACAACACTAAGCCCACGTGGATCAAACACAATATGCCTATCTCTCAAGTCCTGAATGCTCTATACCAAGGGTAACCTAGCTGATGAACTGGCTAACTCCCAAACTGATCTGAACCAGCTTTCACCCGAACAGCAGTCTCTGCACAGTCGCAAGTCTCAGAAGCACCAACCCGGACACCCAAATCTGCATTCTGGATCACCCGAAGTACCCCAGTATGTGCTGTAGGTGTCTGGATGACATGGTTAAGGCTCGTGAAAGTGGTAGGCCTTTGGGTTGTCCATTCTGCAGACAAGAGCATATGCTTCCATTCATTAAGAATAAGATAGAAAGGAGCAGCCAGGGCGTGTTTGGGCTAACCACAGTCTACCAAACACCAACAACTGTTCTCTCCTTCCCGCAGGCTAGTGTGGCGCAGCACTAGTCACCGTCAAGAATAAATGACTTGTGTTCGGGTTAGTGTTTGGCCCAGACACGCATCTGAATAATCATTCTGATCATTCGCTGATCTATATCTGTTCCAAACCCGGACACTTTTCAACCCGATGGCACAGCACAGAACATACATCCGAGTGTTCTATGCCACAGCAGCGGTGCTTATTCTGTCTGGAATAGTCGTGTGCTCAGTCTGGTTTTGGAGAAGTTCAAAGACCAACAATGCCCTAGACGCCACAACCCGAACACAAGACATTCAAGCAATAGAGCCAGCCGAAGCCGAGGTATCCCAGGCCTCGCCCAGTATTTTCACCAGCTCACACCTGATAGCACCCGCAGAGGCCCTGTCCCAACACAAAGAAGAACCCGAAGACACCCCTCTGCCCTCTGTAAGTACCACCCCCCAAGCCACACTTGCTGCCAAGGCCACTGAAGACCGACACATACCTATTCCCGAACTATCCCAGCACC
>NW_027138150.1:0-4632 GCF_001642395.1 Nematocida displodere | reverse complement strand
CAACCATTGCGTTTTTTAAAAGGGGTGGTGGTGCGTCTGGTGTCGGGCTAGAAACACTAAACACTGACCAGGGTGTGAGGATTGCACAAAAACAGTATTATGGTAAAAGTATACATTTGAAAAACATAACACTGGAGGACATTCCAGACCAGATATTGCCAGGCATTCAGTTTACTTGTGTTCTGGTGTTTGGGTCTGTTTCTTCATGTTCAACTGATGTTACGCCGCCCGAAGAGGTGGAGAGGCTTGCGAAAGTGCTCTACATTCTGAGTAGTGTGTCCATACAAACGCTTGATATAAACAATTTCAACACAAACGAAGCACTGCCTGAACCCATCCGAATACCTCTACCTACCATATCCATTCTCTGTGTAACCCATATGTCACCCTCCTTTCTTGTGTGGTTCTGCAAGACTGTTGATCTGAGTGGGTGTACCGCCCCAATGTCCATAACACTAACAGAATGTAACACCACTTCCATCAAGTGTTTGGACAGCCTAGGCATTCAAAAGCTTCGGGGCTTAGTGTTGGAGGAGCTGGCAAATCTAGCGGTCTTGGACTGCCAGCTGATAACAAAGATATCTCCCAGTGGGGTGGGTGCGCTGGAGCTTTGGCATCTTCCTGTGTTTACCGAAGTGCCCGAACACCTGGCCAAACTGTTAGCAGAAAAGCGATGGAAGAAAGTGTGCATGGACATGAGGATTTGGAATGAGATTTGTTCCCAAGCAAAGAAGAGCATGGAAGTGGCGACAAAGCTCTGGCTTAATGTTAGAGATTTGAAGGAGCTGGATCCGGACAAGGTATGGGTTGCGGGCACAACATTGTGTGTTCAGGGGAATAATGTCACCAATAAACCAACCTACACCACAGTGTTCAAATCGGTACTGAAATGGTTGGTGGGTGGCGGTGAAAAAACCAAAATAATTGAAAGTATTCGAGTTAGCTCAACCGACTGGGATTGGAACACTAACCCGAACGAACAGAAAGCCCAAAGCCTAGCCAAAATGGTTTCTGAATCAGAAGAGTGGCATGCTATGCTCAAACAAAAGACTTTGTACATAAACAACACACCAGTACACATTCCCGAACTAACCCGAACCACTTCCATCCCAGTACCACCATAAAAAGCCACCCCCAAACACAGCCCGAACACTGCAGAGTCCGGGTTGGTTTGAAAGAGCAAGAGGGCAGGAGGGATAACTACCCGATGAAACAAAATAAAAATGGTCGGTTAGGCACTAACAGAGCTAACTATGTAAATTATTTTTTTAGCAACCCCTGATGAAATCAACCCCAATTAGGTCTTTCGGGAGAGTCTTTGAAGCAAGCCTTGGAAAGAGGCTTGGAAAGGTCATAGGAAAGGCACTGAGGTGCCACGTGTTATGTTTAATTGTGCTGTGCGTGGCTGTGGGCTGTGCAGACGAAGTCTCTGAGCCAGAATACATTGTATCGCCATACACCGAGAAAACGATAGCGTTCTTTGAGAAAAGCAGTTCTGAATATTGCCCCAATGTGTTAAAAACTGTTGAAATAGACGGAAAAAGATGCCTTCTAAAGAAGCAGCCCAAAACAATCTTCATTTTCTTTCGACATTACATCCTTGAAACTGTCCCCGAACAGCTAGTGCAGGGGATCGGGTTTGACACTCTTATAATAGCACCGCGACAGAAGGACAAAATTACCCGAACTAACCCAGCAGTGTTGGAGAAGATACTGAGCGCACTAGGCACAATCTGTGCAGACACCCTAGAACTCTCTAACTTAGATCTTGACGGTTCAGGGGGTAAGAAAAACAGTCAACGTATGGCTCGGTTTTTGGGTAGGTTTGGAGGAAAAGAAACCCCCAAACTAGCCCCAGCCATAACCAGATGCATTCTCAGCATTAAGACCCTTTTGATCCAGCACAACACCTTGCCAACCATTGTCTGGCTTCAGAAGCGGTTGGACCTGTCACTGTGTCGAATCAACTTGACAATAAGGGGAGAATTACAATTGGAGAATTTGGAGCTGGTGGATCGTTTCGGGGCTGCGTCCATTGAGGCGCTAACCCTCGAAGATTTCAAGAAACTTAACAGTCTGAACTGCAAGCTACTGCGAGAAGGCCCTTTGCCAGAGGAGTTAGCTATAATAACGACAAGGCCCATATACCCCATGATTTCAGAAGAGATTGAACACAACATAATTACCAAAGAGTGGCAATTATTGGTGGTGCCCTTGCAGATATGGACAGATCTGATGGGCCCGAGTAACCACCCAAAACACCTCATTGTAGAGAAGCTAACGGTTTATATTCCACAGCATGGAATGTTCACTGAGCTTCAAAACACTTCACCCCCATCAATGGGAGATAATATCGCAACAGTCAAAGTCCTTAAATTTTTGTTCTACACCAAGCACGAATTGATGTTTTCCCCGTCTATAGTTCCCATCATTGACTGGATAAGCAGATACTGTAGAGGCCTGGAGAAGCTTGTTATTGAGGAATCGCGCGGGAAAACTGACTTTTGCTTGTTTTTGCAAAATAACTATGTTGAGATCACAACCAACCCGGGCCTCATGAGCATTGAGGTAGGTGATTTTAAGTGTTCGGGCTATCAAAGCAACAAAAAGCCTATTTTGTGCCTCTCTCTCGAAGCCTGGGATCTTTACAGGAGTGGCATGCTAGCTGATGAACTAACCCGAACTCAGACTGACCTGGGCCAGCTTCCAGCCGAACAGCAGGCCATGCTCATGTCTCGGGAGGAATTGGGTAATGATAACAAAGTCTGTTGCGTATGTAAGCACATGCTTGCTGATTTCAAAAGCAGCAATCCAAACACCGAAATGCACATTCTAGACAGCCCAATCCATCCCGTTTGCACTGCTTGTTTGAATGCTCTGATTTTCAATGGCAGAAAGGCTGGGACCATAAACTGCCCAAGCTGCCGACAAGAGCACATTCTTCCACTCGTTAAGAACAAGATAGAACAGAACATCCTGGGGGTGTTTGAGATAAAGAGGGAGGCCCCAACACTGCCTGTCCTGTCCTTCCCATGGACCACCCCAGACGCAGCACTACCCGTGATCTAGAATAAATGTCGATGGGTTGTCTGTTTCTGTGCCCAACTGAGGCACGTGTTGTAGGCTTGTGCTACCCAACTTCAAACTATCGTGTGTTCGGTTATGAAGCGATCATGGGCTGTGGTCTGTCCCACCAAACACCCGAAACACGCCAACCATCTCTAAACACCGAACTAACACCCCGTGATATACATGTGTGTATGAAGCAATCACCCAGCAGACATAGGTCAGCTATTTAAATTATTTTTTTAGCAACCCCTGATGAAATCAAATCCAGTTAGATTTTTCGGGAAAGTCTTTGAAACGAGCCTTGGAAAGAGGCTTGGAAAGGTCTTGGGAAAGGCACTAAGGTGCCACGTGTTATGTTTAATTGTGCTGTGCGTGGGTGTGGGATGTGCAGACGAAGTCTCTGAGCCAGAGTACATTACGTCGCCATACACCAAACAGACGATAAAGTTCTTTGAGAGAAGTGGTTCTGATGACTGGCCCAATAGGCTAGAAACTGTTGAAATAGACGGGAAAAGATGCATTCTAAAGGACCAGAAAGGCCAGATGACTATTTTCTTACAAAACTATACCACATCCTCGGTTCCCAGGAAACTGGTGCCCCGAATTGTTTTTACGACACTCATAATTAAGTCGTCATCAGCATCAACCAACCAAATCAACATTAACGTGCTGAAGAAGATCCTTAGGGCATTTGGTACGATATATGCCAACACCCTAAACCTAATTGACCTAAAACATGATGGCTTCAGCGCTTCACGGGGAATCAAGCGGTTAGTTCGGGGTTTCTCCCCCCACAACAAAACACCAACCCGAATATGCATTCTCAATATCAACATTCTTCACATGTTCGATGCCAACAGAGAGGGCATTAAGTGGTTTCAGGGGAGAGTGGATATGTCACAGTGCCAAATCGGGTTGTTAATAAGCCCTGGGGTAGGCGTTGAGAATTTAAAGTTTTTGGATGAATTTAATGCCGCGAAGATTATCGCGCTGTATGTTATAGGCAATGCCAGCCTTGACAGCCTGGAATGCAAGCTGTTGCGAAAAGGGCCTTTGCCGGACGTGCTAGTGTTAGATGTTACCATGCCAACACCCCTAGAGATTTCAGACCGGATCATCCAGAACATGGTAAGCAAGCACTGGGAGAAGCTTTCCGTGTCCCTCTCTATTTGGGAGTTGCTAATGAAGTCGGGCGAAGAACCAAAACACCTCACAATAGACGATCTGGTGCTTTTAGCGCCGTATAAGAACCCTTTGTTGATGGCGGAGCTGTTAAAAACCCCGACAGCCAAAAGCCACAATCTGGCCACAGTCGAAAGACTTCGGGTTGGGGTAAACAATGTTACCCAAAAAGTAACAGAAGCTGACCTAAAGGTCACCTTTGAGTTTGTGGCCAGATATTTCCGAGGACTGGAGAGCATTTTTATTCAGATATACCGTTTTTTGGCAAACAAATCTAATTTGGTTAGAAACAGCAAGCTTGAAATCACGACCAACCCAACCGTTAGGTGCATTATTGTGAATGGTAGTTTTTGTTCGCTCAACAAGAACCATAACCCGAAC
>NW_027138120.1:0-9026 GCF_001642395.1 Nematocida displodere | reverse complement strand
TTGGTGAGTTTTAGAACCAGAGAGGTCACCGAGGCTCTTTCCTGGCAGGCTGCGTTCCAGAAGGCATCAAGACTGGAGTTGAAGCCAATGTCAATGCACAGCGTGTCCACTGCAAAGGGAGCCCGTATTAATGGCGCCAGGCTGGCCCAGAGACCGGCAGGCACCCGGACGGTGGCCCAGGCTTTGCTGGCAATCGCAGCCAGCGTTGCTTCTGAGGCGCCAACTGGGCACTGGGTCTTTATCACCTCAAACACGTCCCGAACGAGCAGCTGGGTCAGGGCCGCACAGTCTATGCTGGCAAGGGCATCCGCGCCGTGGACGGAGAGGTAGACCAGAGCTTTGGGGTTGAAGGCGTCGAGGAAGCGAAGGGCTGTGATGGACGGGCTTTTGTCTATGGACAGGCCAAGCTCGCAATCGTGGGCATCAAGGCGGGCCAGAATCCACTCGGCCAAAGCCTCGGGGAGATTATTGAGCTTTAGATGGGTGGTGTCAAGGCGGAGAATTCGGGTGCTAGTGCTGAAGGCGGTTGGTGTTGGTGTTAGTGGTGTTGGTGAGTGTGAGTGTGAGTGTGAGTGTGAGTGTGGAGGTGTTAGTGGGGGTGTTAGTGGGGGTGAGTGTGGTGACGGGGGCAGCGCCTGTAGCGGCGGTGAGGGCAGTGGAGGTGTTGGTGAGGGCAGTGGGGGTGGAGGTGAGTGTGAGTGTGGAGGTGTTAGTGGAGGTGTTAGTGTTGGTGAAAGTGGGGGTGTTAGTGTTGGTGAAAGTGGGGGTGTTAGTGTTGGTGAGTGTGTTGGTGGTGGGGTTGGGGGGCGGCCCCATATTTTGGCCCTCTCGGCGATTATCCTAAACTTGTGAACCATTCGACCTGTCATGCTTTGGCTGGTGCTTGTGGACATGACCGCCTCTCCCCGTATGGTGAGGTTGAGTGTGTGGAGTGTTCTAAGAGCCCAAAAGAGTTTTTCAAACACTTTGGCGGTTGGGGCGTCCGGCGCTGTTTGGGCAACGTTCACCGGCACAACTATAGTGAGGTGGGAGAACTGTATGCCCCTGGCTAGGCGATCGGGAATGGTTTTGGAGGTGTAGCTGTTGAGATGGATTGTGATGGGCTCCCTCTGCTTAGAGGCAATAATGGGTAGAGCTGGGTTGCAATCAGGCTTGATTTCCAGACTAGTTCCAGAGGCTCTGAAAAAGGCAATGTTTTGGAGAGTGTGTTCCGGGCTAAGGTAGCAGCACTCAGCGTTGGGGCCAGTGTTGGCCAGGACAAATGGAGCTAAGGCCAGAAAGGGCAACATCAGTTTTCGGGTCTTTTTGTGCGCCATGTTGGTTATGTTCGGGTTAGTCAGGTGATTTTTATAAATATGCAAAGTTTTACAGCTAAATTACCATATTGGGTTTAATTAACACGCCACATTTTCTTACCACAAAAACATTAAAATATCCTTTCCTTTGTAAGCTAATTTTTTAAATCAAACTTGCATAGGTAACGCGGTTGTCCAAAGAGTTATACAGCCGCCTAAGATACTCGGGTTGAGGAAGAAACCTTTGAATTTCTGTGAAAAAAAACTCATAAACCACTGGAGTGATAGTAGATTCGAACAGATCTCTCCTTTGGACGGCAATCATCGTTTTAAAACAGTAGATTCGGAATCCAGGGTTACTTTTGGCAAGCTCCGCAATACTCGTGTCAATATGGGCCCCGGGAATATTTCCGGTGTCTAATATTTTGACAAGCTGTTTTGCAGTTTTAGCCCCATTTACCAAATAGGCATGGAGGCAGCCCTGATATATGCCGCCCGCAAGGTCTGGGCATGGATGGTAAAGCCAGTACTTCTCAAACATGGCGCCAAGCATTATGAGCTCCCACTTTCGGTTAAGTTCGCGGTCTACAAGAACCTTTTCAATCTTTTCCACAAAATCCACGTCCAGATCAATGTCATCCTCAAGGATCAGTATCGGCCTGTCTGAATCTGAGCTGGCAATGCCTTGCAGGATTATTAGGTGGCTGAGATGCCGGCCCGCCATCCCTGCATTCTCTTTGGTTATTCGGTGGCGGATAGACCCATCTGTTGGAAGGATGCGTATCCCATCCGTGTAGTCGTTGATGGATTTGGTGTTCTTGAGGAGCTCTTCCCCGTCAACGGCATTGAATCCCCAAAATGAGCAGTTTTTGTACAGAAGCATGTTTTCAAGCCGTGTCGCCCTATGCAAGTGGCGATCTAGGCTTATATAGACTATGTCAAAGCTTCGGTTGGTAACGTCTGAAAGAGTAAACATACAATGCATACAGAGCAAGGCGAACAGAAACAGCAAGCGTGGAGGCTTTATACACGCAGCGGTGGGTGGTTGATACTCCATATCCATAAGAATATATTCAGCCCCGAATCTATATAGACATAGACATGATATTTCTGAAGATAATATTTGTGAGATCAAAAACATAGAACATCAATAATAAAAATATCACACACAGATCGATACTGATAGATCAGACGGCTTCTCTATAAATACTTTAAATTGGTATCTGCTTAAGCACATGCGCCATAAACTGTACTACTTAGCAGGCGCCGCCGTAGTGACTGCGATTCTTCTAACAGAGGTAGTATATTTTGTGATATACAACTGTTCCAAGAAAGAAGAAGAAAAAATCATCGCCATGAATGGAGAAGATCTGCCCGAACTAACCCGAACACTAACAAGCCCAAGCACCACGATTAAAGCCCCGAACCGTGATGGCTCGGGGGTTGGTTCAGGGGCAGATGGCACAGGGGCTAGTTCAGGGGCAAATGCCATGGGGGCAGCTGAGGACGAACCGCCATCACCCGAGCCGCTGCCGCCCATTACATCCAGCCAAACAAATAAGCACTTATCCGAACTAGCCCGAGCAGACCCTGTTGGCAAGAGTGTGGTAGTAGACACTACCCAGAACACAGTGACTAGCCCCGAACACAACCCCCAGATGCCCCAGACAGAGGCGACCATTGCACTTTTCAAGAGACATGGGTGCGGGTTGGGTACCGTTGGGGGCGTTCGGGTTGCGAAACAACAGCCCAGTGTTGTAAGGATATACCTGGAAAAGCTAACGGAAGAAGAAATTCCAGACCAGATAGAGCCATATACCATGTTTTTTAGGTTATATGTTCATGGCTCATCTTCTAAAGACAGAGCCAAGCCTTCACCCCCTGGCGAACTAGAAGTGCTTGCAAGACTCCTTCAAGCTCTTAAGCATGTGTATATAGAATCTTTCTACATAAAGCGTTTTAACATACTCCAAAGGGATGGGCTGGCCAAACCCGGTCTGATTGACCTCCCCATCTCAATGTCCCTGAAGATAGACACCATTTCCTCCCTGTTTCTTGAGTGGCTTTGTGTGGTGATTGTTCTGGAGGATTGCGGTGTTTCCATAGCTCTAGAGATATCTAACTGCGGCGCGGCGTCTATTGCATGCTTGAACAACCTAGGGATCGAATTTCTTTCGGGTCTACTTCTGGAAAATTTCCCAAACCTAGACCAGCTGGAGTACCAGCTGGTGGACAACATCCATTCTATGGGCAAGTTAAAGCTTTGCAACCTTCCAAAGCTCCTAAGCGTGTCTACAGCCATAGCTGAGTCACTAACCAAAAAGGTGTGGTGCGCTGTTCGAATGGACATGCGGGTTTGGAATATTATTTGCTCTGCAGCAAAGAGGACCATGAAAATAGAGGAGATGCTTTGGTTTCGGGTTACAGATGCCAAGGAGTTGGAAAATAACGTGGTTGGTGTTCGGGTTAGAACCCTAAATATACAAAAAAGCTACCAGGATGGAGAACAAACACCAGGCAAAACATTCTTTGGCTCATTAATGAAATGGTTGGCGGCTAATGATAGTGAAGAGATCCAATGTGTTAGAATTTTGTCAGAAGGAGACCCCATGACAAATTCACCACAAACACAACGAGATCTCTTAGCCCTAGCCAACTTGGGAGGGTGGCCAACGATATTCAGCCAAACCAGCTTGTGGGTAGATAGCATATGTGTATTCAAACCCGAACAGCAATGACACCTTGGTTGTGAAAAGAGGAGTTTTGACAGCGTCTAAAACTATCCTCCCCTGCTTTGCATATGTGAGTAATTAAATAAGCATCTAGTTTGTATGTGTTGCTAGTTGAATGCGAAGAATGCGAAAAAGAATCTTTACTATTATATTCAGCTAGTTATGTGTGTAGCAATGTTTCCCAGCGTGATTCGGGTTAATACCACACTTAAACACCACCAAACACTGAAACCGCCGAGCGCTGGATGTGCACGGGTTAGCTAGGCAATAACTTTAGTTTACGCTGAAATATCAGCTAGATCGGATTAGTTCGGTATCTACCTAACCCGAACTATTTAAATTATTTTAAAATGGATGCTAGTAATGGAACCTGTTTATTATCTCGGGAAACTCCGAATAAACATATTAACGTGCAACATCATATACCTGCTCGCAGTTGGCATGCTTTTGCGTTGTGCAGAAGACATAGGCCTCCACACCGACCATATTGTGTCCCCCTACACCGAAGACACAATTAACTTCTTTTCCCAATCCAACACACAAGAAACTCCCAATGCTTTAGAAACAGTTCAAATACTCGGAAAAGCCCACATCCTAACGAAACAGTCTAACCCAGCCCATATTGTTCTGGAGAACTACACCCTAAAATCTATTCCCGAGAACCTGGTGCAAGGAATTGAGTTCAGCATCCTCAAAATACTTTCAACCGCACGGATCACGCACAAGCGGTTCAAGTCTGCAGTTTTGAACAAGATACTGGGTGCTTTGGGCACAATTTGTACAGAAACCCTGACAATATACGGGCTAAAGATTGACGATGTGAATAGAGGCAATAACGCTATCTCCCGCTTGGGAAGGAGTGTATGGGAAAAAGTTCGGTCTGTTCGATCTGGTCAGTCTGCTCGGTCTGTTTGGTCTGTTTTGTCTGTTCGGGCCGGGCCCTCCATGGCAGTAGAAAGCACCCCAATTTTGGCGCTGTCAGATAGCTGTAGCTGTGTCCTCAATATCAAAACTTTTCGGATATTTGGCAGCACGGTGCTTGCCATTAAGTGGCTCCTGGAGAGAGTAGATCTGTCGCAATCCCGCATCACTTTGTCAATAACAGGCGGGCTAGAGTTAGACAATCTAGAGATACTGGACCAATTTAACGCCGCGGCTATTGAGAGGCTAAAACTTTGCGGCTTTCTGAGACTTGACAGCCTGGAGGGCAAGCTATTTCGCGAGGGCCCTTTGCCCCGTGTGCTAATCATAAGCACCATTTACACGCTGTCCTTGAAGGCGCCGGAGCAGATCGTTCGGAACATAGTGGCCAACCATTGGGAGGTAATGAAAATATCCAACCAGGTGTGGGGTGTGTTGATGCAGCCAAGTGTGCAGCCAAAGCACATCACCGCCGACCTTCTAATGTTGTACCTACCACACAACAACAGTCTTAGCGAGATTGCACACACACTACGGCCGCCAATGGGGGACAACACCGCGACTGTCAAGGTTCTAATGATTGATTTCTACTTCCCCTGTGATATATTAACACGCCCGAACATAATGAGTGACCTTGAGTGGATAAGCAGACACTTTAGAGGTATGTATATGCTCATTGTGGACCCTGGATATGGACTGTGGCAACTAAAAGAGTTTGCTAGAAACAATCAGGTTGTGATCCAAACTAACCCAGCACTTACAAGCATCAAGATAGTTGGCATTGAGTGTTTGTTCGTCCCCAACAAAAAACAACCCGTTTTGTGTTTCTCTCTTGAAGCCTGGGACCTCTGCATCCAAGGCAGGCTGGTTGATGAGCTAGCACAAACCCAGGCTGATCTGAGCCAGCTTTCGCCTCTGAACCAGGAGCTGCTCATGTCCCACTCGGGTGCTGAGGGTGCTAGTGAACCCCTCTGCCCCATATGCATGGCCAGCCTTGATGAGCTAGCAAAAGCTGACCCGAATACTGAAATATACATCCTGGATCACCCAACCCACAGGTTGTGCAAGGCTTGTCTGGTCGGGGTGATTTCGTCGAGAGAGGGCGTGGACAGTTTTAAATGTCCAATATGCAGGGGAGAGCTTGCCTATCCACTTCATAAGAACAAAATAGAAAAGAACGCCCAGGGCCTGTTTGAGTTAAGAACGGGCGGGTCTGGGGGGCCTCTGGGTGTTTTGAGTTTTCCCAACAACAATTTTTGGGAGGTATCCACTAGGTTTTAGAATAAAAGGGGTTAGTTCGGGTTAGGTTTAAAACAGTGGCGGGCTGCGGCAAACGGAGCGAGGTTGTTCACTCTGTGTCATAAACTTCTATAGTCTTCGGGGTATTTCGGGGTATTTCGGGGTATTTCGGGGTATTTCGGGGTATTTCGGGGTATTTCGGGGTATTTCGGGGTATTTCGGAGTATTTCTTGAAAGTGTTCTCAGTGAGTCTGTTAGTTCGGATGGTTGGGGCGCGCACCCATTACAGAATAACCATCGGCTTAAAACTTCGCCAGGCACAGCCACAATCAGATTGTTTCTTTTCAGATCTATATATAGGATAAACTTTTCAGCCCCATGGAACAACCCAGCGCATTCCAGGGAACTACCCCAAAGCTTTTATTCGGGCTTTTCCTAGGTGCAGTCCACTGCATGTTCATCTACTACCAAATAACTAAGAGAAAGTCTCAGGACAGGGGCAATGTTTTAGACAACACCCCCGATGCACTAAAAAACTCCACCCCGCACCTAACCCGGCACACAAAGGTCCAGGTGGAGGCCTGCCAGCCGACCCAAACACTAACCCCCACTCCCGAACTAACCCAAACAACCATTGCGTTTTTTAAAAAAGGCGGAGATGGCTTAGAAACAGCTAGTACTAGCCAGGGGGAGATGATTGTGAGGGAACAGGCCAACATCACCAACCTGTGCTTGGAATTGCTAACCATAGAAGACATTCCGGAGAGTATAAAGCCTGGGATTGTGTTTGCATGGCTGCATATACATGGGCGTGCCCGTATATATTCTTCACTCAATGCTACAACATTTGAAGAGGTGGCTATATTTGCCAAACTCCTTCAGGCCCTCTGCACCGTGGACATAATGGTCCTTTATATTGACGGCTTTAGCCCCAAACCCGAAGATCCGCTCCCTAAAATCAAACCAATCGCACTGAGCAACACCAAGGCACTGAGGCTGAGCTACATTACCTCCTCCTTTCTCAGCTGGCTTTGCGGGTTAGTTCGGGGGCCGTGGGACCAGCACATAGCCTTGGAGATATACAACTGCGACACACAGTCTGTTAAGTGTTTGGACAGTCTGGGCATTCAGGCCCTCTCAAGTCTTGTTCTGGAAAAGCTGCCAAATCTAGAGCACTTAGACTGCCATCTACTGAAACAAACCCGCCCCATGAATGTTTTGAAGCTTTGGAACCTTCCAGGCATCCAGAACGTATCTGAAAGCCTGGCTATACAAATAGCAGAAAACGAATGGGAGGAGGTGTGGATGGACAGGGCAATCTGGAACAGCATTTCAGCAACGGTAAAGAAGCGCATGGCCGAAAACCGGGCAGATAAAAACAAGCTCTGGCTGGTGATTAAATATCTGATGCTGGGAGAAAGTTCTGGGGAGAAAATGGCCTTCAAATATTTCTTTATGTTTGATAATGGTGCTCGCGTTGGTTTGGGCTAGTTCGGGTTAGTTTTTGTTTTGACCAAACCGTCTAATCTATAAATTAAAAACATCGCCCCACCCCTGCATGGACTTAAAAACTGTTTTCTATCACAACAAAGTCGGAAACAAACTGCTAAGCTTCCAAATCCTCTGCCTGGCTGTCCTATCCTCCATGACACTAATCTACTGTTCTAATGAGTACTTAGGGCCTGAACACATCATATCGCCATACACCAAACAGACGATAAAGTTCTTTGAGAGAAGTGGTTCTGAAGGTTGGTCCAACCAGTTACGAACTGTTCAGATAGACGGGAAAAGATGCATTCTAAAGGACCAGAAAGGCCAGATGACTATTTTCTTACAAAACTATCCCACATCCTCGGTTCCCAGGAAACTGGTGCCCCGAATTGTTTTTACGACACTCATAATTAAGTCGTCATCAGCATCAACCAACCAAATCAACATTAACGTGCTGAAGAAGATCCTTAGGGCATTTGGTACGATATATGCCAACACCCTAAACCTAATTGACCTAAAACATGATGGCTTCAGCGCTTCACGGGGAATCAAGCGGTTAGTTCGGGGTTTCTCCCCCCACAACAAAACACCAACCCGAATATGCATTCTCAATATCAACATTCTTCACATGTTCGATGCCAACAGAGAGGGCATTAAGTGGTTTCAGGGGAGAGTGGATATGTCACAGTGCCAAATCGGGTTGTTAATAAGCCCTGGGGTAGGCGTTGAGAATTTAAAGTTTTTGGATGAATTTAATGCCGCGAAGATTATCGCGCTGTATGTTATAGGCAATGCCAGCCTTGACAGCCTGGAATGCAAGCTGTTGCGAAAAGGGCCTTTGCCGGACGTGCTAGTGTTAGATGTTACCATGCCAACACCCCTAGAGATTTCAGACCGGATCATCCAGAACATGGTAAGCAAGCACTGGGAGAAGCTTTCCGTGTCCCTCTCTATTTGGGAGTTGCTAATGAAGTCGGGCGAAGAACCAAAACACCTCACAATAGACGATCTGGTGCTTTTAGCGCCGTATAAGAACCCTTTGTTGATGGCGGAGCTGTTAAAAACCCCGACAGCCAAAAGCCACAATCTGGCCACAGTCGAAAGACTTCGGGTTGGGGTAAACAATGTTACCCAAAAAGTAACAGAAGCTGACCTAAAGGTCACCTTTGAGTTTGTGGCCAGATATTTCCGAGGACTGGAGAGCATTTTTATTCAGATATACCGTTTTTTGGCAAACAAATCTAATTTGGTTAGAAACAGCAAGCTTGAAATCACGACCAACCCAACCGTTAGGTGCATTATTGTGAATGGTAGTTTTTGTTCGCTCAACAAGAACCATAACCCGAAC
>NW_027138149.1:1404-9206 GCF_001642395.1 Nematocida displodere | reverse complement strand
GAAGGCACGAAGAAGCTTGGTAAGCTTGGCAAGTGCTTGTTCGGTGTTTGGGCTAAGGTCAGTGTCGGGTTAGTGTATGTGTTAGAACCCGGCCCAACCACATACACCCGCTTATCTATATAACCTTGTAGATCTAGCTCCTCGGGAATGTCTTCCAGTTCTAGATTCTCCAAATATATGTGTGGGTCGGTACTGCTTCGGAAATGGCCCCCCTTTGTCTCCACATCCGCCATGTTTACTTTGGTGGCGCATATTGTGAAGAATTCAGCTGTGAGTAGCTGCTCAGCTGTGGGCTCGGGTTTTGGGGCTGCCCATTTTTTAGCATTCCAGGATCTCAACACCCGAACACAATAATTTATACACAGCATAGCAGTTACATAAATCACTGTGATAATCAAGACCAGTGCTACAGTGTGTTGTTCCGTGGAGTAGTAAAGCTTTTGATCAATAGATAACTGCCCATTGGCTCCGTGTTCAGAAACGGGGGTGTTCCACCCTCTTCGGGGTCACAAACCACCATCGCGCGCCCACTAACTGCCCGGAGTGGTTTCAGGATTGTGGTTTTTCAAGGAGCTCGGGTTAGTTCGGGTGTTTCGCGGCAAATGGGTACCGCCATGTTTTTGGTGCACAAGAACAGGTTTGTGTGGTTTAGCAGCTTTGAACAGAATCTGTCGAACTAGCCCCGAACACTTTAGGTTTTGTGGCATCGGTGTGTTGGCTTGCGGAGTACTGTTGGCTGCTGCTATGTCCTATATAGCAGGCAAGGTGCCAGCAGAACACAAAGGTCTGGGCTGGGCCCGTGGTATAGAACGAGGCTAGTGTTCGCCAAAGACCTAGCTTTCTCTGGAATAGCGCCCACCCGAACATTGATGGTCTTTCTAGATCCCGCCAACTTTCAAAGCTATATAACCCGAACGCAATGCCATGGTTGATGGAAATGCAGAACAAAGGACAGAGCGTTCGCAGCACAGAAGAGGTGGAGACCTACGGCTCCGCAGGCGCCCAGAGCCCAGGCTCCGAACACAACTCAGATGAGCGAGATTTAACCATGGCCGAGTATTGGGTTGAAATCAATAAGATTCAAGCAGAGGTGCAGCGGGCAAGCAAGCCAGTTCCCGAACTAGCCCGAACATGGATTTATTCTATAGCCTACATGTGGCATCCCAGGAGTCTCCCACCACCTCAATCTGGGCCGGGAATCAAACCCGAGTCAGTGTGATCTTCGAACTAACCCAAACACATTTTCAAACTATAAAAGCAGGAGCCAATACACCAACCCGAACACACAGAGAGATACATCCTAAGCAGGGCAGCAGAACATGTCATCGGCATCAACGCCCCTCACAGAACATGACAACAAGACGACCCACCCCGAACAGAGCACAGAAGTAACCCGAACACAACACCTTAATAACAATCAAGGACTATTGCTGGCTGTGGTATCACACGGTACCTCCCCTAGGGCACGGAAATTCTAGATTGCGGGTAGTGTGGCGTCTGGTGCAGTGCGTGGGAAGGAGAGAGTGGATGATGGTGTGCCCATGGTTAGCTCAAACACACCCTGGGTGTTCCTTCCTATCTTGTTCTTAACGAGTGGAAGCGTATGCTCTTGTCTGCAGTTCGGACAGCTGATAGACCTAGCACCCCCACCCGCATTAACCATGACAACCAGACACGGCCCACACACACTATGCTTCGAGTGGTCCAGAATGCAGATATCGGCGTCTGGACTGATGGCTTTGAGCTCATCGGCTGTGCAGAGACACACGTGGCAGGCGTCGTTATCAGCAGCCATTTCCTCTCGGCTCATGACTATGGCCTGCTGTTCGGGTGAAAGCACACTCAGGTCTGTCTGGGTGTTAGCCAGTTCATCACCCAGTTTGCCACTCCTGTAGAGCTCCCAGGCTTCGAGAGAGAAGCACATAATGCTTGATCCCCCCGAGATAATGCTCGGAATGTCCAAGCACTCTATACCACACACCCAAATGCTTGTGAGGGTTGGGATAGTTGTGATGTTAAAGGTGTGGCTTCTAACAAAGTCTTTCAGTGCTGGCGGTGCATCCGGAACCAGAACACTAAGCACCTCCAGATCTTCAAAGCCTACACTAACCCATTCAAGAGTCTGTTCTAGATCGGTACCGGTTAGCAAGTGGTTGTCGTTCCTGAAGATAATTGCAAGGTGGATGGCGTTGAGCCGGTTCATTCCCGGTGGTGGAAGTGTTTGGGTTTGGGAAGGTGCCAAGTAAATTGTCAATTTGTCTGCAGTGAGTTGCTTGGGCTGTTCACTTGGTTTCATCAACTCCCCCAAAACAGATACAGGCATCTTTAACTTCATCCACTCCTTGGCCAATATGTTCTGGATGATCTGTTCTGATATCTTTGGGGTTAGCGTAGTGTTATTGTATATGATTAGGACATAGAGCATGGGGCCTTCCCGCAGTAGCTTGCAGTCCAGGCTGTCAAGGTTGTCAATATTATAAAGCGTTAACCTGCTAATCCTTTTGGCATTGAACCCGTCCAGCACCTCAAGATTGCCAAAATCTGTACCACAACTTATTCTCAACCCGATGCCAGACGATACCAGACCCACCCGTTCCCCGAGCCACACAATGCTTGATTTGGGGGTGTTGGTTATCCAGAGTTCCTTGGCATTGAGAACACACTTGGGTGTTGGTGTTGCTCGTGGGTGTCCGTTATTATCTGAGCTGGGGTCATCAATCTCTAGATCGGCCAAGTCTAACCAGGATACATTAATTGTCCCGAACGCACACAGTATCTTTTCCACCACCGCAGGATTAACTGGACCATCTGATTCCAGTGTAAGCCTGTTAAACCTAATATCCGCCACCAACTCTTCAGGGACGGTTTCAAGAGTGTACTTGTTTAGATAAATACTGAAACATCGAGGCTGGAATCTGTTAACATGTATCTCCCTGTCTATTTCAACAGTTTCTAACCTATTTTCCCAGTCATCAGAACCGCTTCTCTCAAAGAACTTTATCGTTTGTTTGGTGTATGGCGATACAATGTACTCTGGCTCAGGGACTTCTTCTGCACGACCAACAATCACGCACAGCAAAATTAAACATAACAGGTGGCACCTTAGTGCCCTTGTAAACAAATTGCTGAAATACCTAATTGGGGTTGATTTCATCAGGGGTTGCTAAAAAAATAATTTACATAGTTAGCTCTGTTAGTGCCTAACCGACCATTTTGTTGTATATAGGCAAGTTGTACATAGGTATTATACAGTTGGCTTATTATGAAACCTTGTAAAAAATTATATTATTGAGTGGTAAACGTTACCAACGACAGAAGTATAAATACCGAAAAAATCATAATAATCATCTTAGTTTGAACATGGCAATGGCTCTGAACATGTGCTGGCGCGTTTCTGAAGGCACGAAGAAGTGTGGTAGTTGCCTGCGACCCAACGCATTATATATGTGTATGTCTAGCTCCGGTATCCAATGTCATCCGCAGCTTACACCCTTCTATAACAGCCTCTTTGCCATCACTAACCCTTTATTCCCATTCATATAGACTCTGTCCACTTTGTTCGGGCTAATTCAGGTGGGTGGCTGTGGAACACTAACCCGAACACAAGCATATGCTTGGGCAGGTGCTTCTCTCCCATTGTGTCTTCCTTGTCTCCATATCTGCCATGTTTACTTTGGTGGCGCTTTTTGAAGAATTTAGCTGTGTCTTTCTGTTCAGCAATGGGGTCGGGTGTTTTGCTTGGGGAATTTTATTTTTAACATGTTTGGATAGCAAATCCCCGAACTAACCCGAACACTAGTAAAGTACTACAATGTGATATTTTGTGGGATATTAAAACATGTACAATCTCAATAAAAAACCGCTCACTAGCCCCTTGTTCAGAAGCGGGGTATGTGTTCGGGATGTGCAGGGTGTGTAAACTGGTTTATTTCTGTGGTCTACCAATGAACCACTCCGAGCAAAGCATAGACATTTATTCTTGGCGCTTCCTAGTGTTCCATTGCTGCGGTGCGTGGGAAGGACAGAACAGGCAATATTGCTGTGTGCCTGTCTAAGGTTAGCCCGAAATCCCCCTGGGAGTTTTTGTGTATTTTGTGTTTAATAAGCGGAAGCCTAAGATGTTCTCTGCAGAATGGACATTTGGCACGCACAGCATCTCCACTGCTGTTAATCACACTATCCAAACACTCGCCACAAACTCGATGGGTTGGATAATCCAGAACACAGATCTCAGTGTTCGGGTTAGTTTTTTTGAGCTCATCAAATGTCTCACGACATATGAGGCACGGTTCTTTATCTTTGTCAACAATCTCCTTTCGGTTCATGACTATTTCCTGCTGTTTGGGTGAAAGCGCACTCAGATCAGTTCGGGAGCTAGTTAGTTCATCAGCTAGTTTGCCCTTGGTGTAAAGCTCCCAGGCTTCAAGCGATAAACACAAAATAGTTTCTTTCTTGCTTTGGTAAACTGAACACTCAATACCACACACCCTAATGCTTGTAAGGGTTGGAATGGTTGTGATCTCAAACTTGTTGTTTCTGGCAAAATCACCCAATACATGTGCACCCTGAACCAGAACACTAAGCTCTTCCAGACCTTCAAAGCCTCTGCTTGCCCACTCAAGAGTCTGTTCTAGATCGGTAGTTGTTGGTAAGTCGTTCTCACTGGCGAAGTCAATTGTAAGGTGCCTGGTGGTGGCCCGGTTCATCCCCACCGCCGGGGGTGGGATGGTGCTGCCAGCTTCCAGTGTAATCTTTAGTGTTTTGGCAGTGAGGTGTTTGGGCTGTTCGCTTGGTTGCATCAACTCTTGCCATAAAGACTCGGGCAGGTGTAGGTCCATCCAGTAAGTGGCCAACATGTTCTGGATGATCTGTTCTGACATTTTTGGGGTTGCTGTGCTGTTGCTCTGGAGGTCTAGGACGCCTGGCAAAGGACCTTCTTGGAACAGTTTGCAGTCTAGGCTGTTAAGCTTGTCAATATCATACAGAACTAACCTGGTAATGCTTGCAGCATTAAACCTGTTCAGCACCTCAAGATTGCCAAAGTCTGTACCGCAGGCTATTGCCAATCCTATCCGAGACCCTGATAGATCTATCCGCTCCAGGAGCCACTTAATGCTTGGTTTTGAGGTGTTGGATATCTTGAGGTTGTTGATGTTGAGTCTGCACGTGGGTGATAATGGTGCTTGGGTTGGTGTCTGCTCTGATGGCCCAACACCACTCGCCCCCGAAACACCGCCTTGAACTGCGGGGTCGTCATTATCCGAGCCACATCCATTAATTACTATACTGTCCAATTCTAACCAGTCTGCAGTGATTGTGCCAAACGCGTTCAATATCTTCTCCACCACCGCAGAGTTGTTTTGGCCTGTCGATGATATTGTAAGATTTGTAAACACAATCCCTTGTACCAAGTTCTCTGGAACTGTTTCAAGGGAGTGCTTGCTAACTAAGAGCACAAGCCACTGGCTCTGTTCTTTTCGAATATGCCGTTTTCCGTCTTTTTCAACGGTTTCTAACCCGGGGCACCATTCGAAACTGCCTTTCTCAAAGAACTCTATCGTTTGGTTGGTTTGTGGCGTCCATTCCATGTGATCATCCAAAGATTCTTCCTGTGTACAGAATACACCCACACTGAGCACAGCCAAACACACTAATGCCCATCTTAGGCCAGTTGTAAACAAATTGCTGAAAGATATAACTGTCTTTGATTCCATCAGGGGGTAGTTCAAACATAATTTAAACACTTGTGATTTCGGTTGATTGGCTGTTCGCTGGGGTGGTTTGCTGGGGTTGGTGTGTACACAAAGGGCCCAATGTAGCGCGGTGGCCAGCGTGCTAAGGGCAGGCCAAAACGACTGCCTGTTTCAAATGATCAAGGTTTCTCCTAGATAGTGCAAAGCTTGGCCCACAGTAAACAGCTTGATGTAAAACGCTCAAAACCCGAACTAACCCGAACACTAAAGGTTATTCCACAAAGTTGGTCTTTTCAAACCGGAGTAATTTTTGTTTAAACTTTTCCTGTGCCTTTGTCCACATCCTCCTACCCACGCCCCTAACCTTGATGACTGCATTCAAACCAACCCGGACAGGGGGGCGCTCGGGGATGGTCACTATTCTCTGGTTTAAAAACAAATGCTTTTGTTTGAACATGGCTGACCGCTTGTTTGAGCTAGAAATAAACTTGCCTAGGGCCTCAGCCGTCTGGTTGGTGCCACCATTCAACAATAATGGATTATTTAACAAAATATGAATAGCATTGATCTTTTGGGTCTCTTTGCCCGAACACACCCATTTAATTGCCAATGTAAAGAAGTCGGTGAGTTCTATTTGTGTTCGGGTGTTTTCTTGGATTGTCAGATCTGTAACCCCCGAATATACACTGCCCGGGTCAAGCTCCCTCAAATCTCTAACACTAACACAGAGCCTTCCCAACACAACCATACTCTTCTCGGCCAGGAAACAAATCTTGTTCCAGATGTGCATGTCCACTTCCACATCAGCCCACCGCTTTTCTGCTAGTAACATGGCTAGATCTTGAGATATATGTATGTGTTCGGGAAGGTTCAGAAGCTTTAACATCCCCGTGTCTCCAGAGCAGATACTTGTTGTCAGCTGACAAACCAGGGTCCTTAGAAATGGCAGGTTTACCAGACCCAACCCGGATAGGCGTTGAATGCCTAGATTGTCTAAACACTGGATGGAGGTGGTGTCTGAGTCGTTTATTTCTACGACTAGCCCTTCAGTAAATGTGCTTAGATCAACGCTCTTACAAAACCATTCAAAAAAGGAGGCACCTGTAGAGACTATCCTCAATGTTTCGGTGATTCCCAAACCAACTTTGTTCGGGGGTGAAAACACTAAGTCTGCATTTACCACAAAAGCGCTTATAGAAAGTGCTGCTATATACACACCAGAGAGAGCTTGGAGGAGCTTGGCCAGCGTTTCCACTTCTGTGTATGGCGTAAAAACAGTTGGGCTTGAAAACCTAGACCCGAACACAGACAAATCCTTGAACTGAATCTCAGAATATATCTGCTCCGGAATGTCTTCTACTTTTAATTTCTCCATATATATTTTTACATTCGTAGTCTGTTCTGTCGGAATCACCATGCAGTGATTATGCTCAGCCGTTAGCAACCCACTCCCATTGTTTTGAAAAAATGCAATGGTTGCGGCTTGAATTGATATGGGGTCATGGGTTAGTTCGGGGGTGATGTTGTTCTGACTGGCGAAAGGAATGGGGTAATTCTTGGGCGGTTTGCTTGGTTCTACTTCTTTAGTGTTTTTTTCCTGGGATGTGGAGCTGTTTTGGTTAATGTTCGGGCTCCTCCAAGCATAGGCCAAACCAACAACTATTCCACCTAGAATGAGTACTGCTGCTATGATATAGTTCGCTCGGATGTAGATCTTCCATTGTGGCATGGGACTGAAAAATGTGTTCGGGTTTAGATCAGATGATGATCAAGATGATGACTCTGGCGAGGAGGCGTGGGCTGTGTTGGGTGTGCGGCATGCTTCTCTTTGGGCTCTGTTCAACAATCACCGCCCAAGACCTGTTACAGTTCAGACTACCCGAGCACAAATGGATCCTTATTTGATTACACACATATGCAAAGCCGGGGGTCAATCTGGTTAACAGGGCAATCTGGCGATATCTTTCCTGTTCACTCGCGCAAATCTAATATGAGCAGAGTCTTTTATTCTTGGCGGTGACTAGTGCTGCGCCACACTAGGCTGCGGGAAGGACAGAACGGGTGGTGGTGTGTCCATGGTTAGCTCAAACCCGCCGCAGTCGTTCATGT
>NW_027138149.1:0-1354 GCF_001642395.1 Nematocida displodere | reverse complement strand
ATGAGTGGAAGCCTATGCTCTTGTCTGCACATTGGGCAACTAATGTAACCAGTATCTCTCTTAAGTTTAACCAACACATCCAGGCATGACCCACAAACACTATGTGCTGGGTGGTCCAGAATGTAGACTTTGATGGTCGGGATGGCGATACTGAGAGTCTCAAACTTGCAGAGACATGCGATGCATACTTTGTTATCGGCAGCCATTTCCTGCCGGGACATGACTATGGCCTGCTGCTCGGCGGGAAGCTGGCTCAGGTCGCACTGGGAGTTAACCAGTTCATCGGCTAGCTTGCCCTTGGTGTAAAGGTCCCAGGCTTCAAAAGAAAAGCACAAAACGTTTGAGCCGCTCGGGTTATGGTTCGGGTTATGGTTCTTGTTGAGCGAACAAAAACTACCATTCACAATAATGCACCTAACGGTTGGGTTGGTCGTGATTTCAAGCTTGCTGTTTCTAACCAAATTAGATTTGTTTGCCAAAAAACGGTATATCTGAATAAAAATGCTCTCCAGTCCTCGGAAATATCTGGCCACAAACTCAAAGGTGACCTTTAGGTCAGCTTCTGTTACTTTTTGGGTAACATTGTTTACCCCAACCCGAAGTCTTTCGACTGTGGCCAGATTGTGGCTTTTGGCTGTCGGGGTTTTTAACAGCTCCGCCATCAACAAAGGGTTCTTATACGGCGCTAAAAGCACCAGATCGTCTATTGTGAGGTGTTTTGGTTCTTCGCCCGACTTCATTAGCAACTCCCAAATAGAGAGGGACACGGAAAGCTTCTCCCAGTGCTTGCTTACCATGTTCTGGATGATCCGGTCTGAAATCTCTAGGGGTGTTGGCATGGTAACATCTAACACTAGCACGTCCGGCAAAGGCCCTTTTCGCAACAGCTTGCATTCCAGGCTGTCAAGGCTGGCATTGCCTATAACATACAGCGCGATAATCTTCGCGGCATTAAATTCATCCAAAAACTTTAAATTCTCAACGCCTACCCCAGGGCTTATTAACAACCCGATTTGGCACTGTGACATATCCACTCTCCCCTGAAACCACTTAATGCCCTCTCTGTTGGCATCGAACATGTGAAGAATGTTGATATTGAGAATGCATATTCGGGTTGGTGTTTTGTTGTGGGGGGAGAAACCCCGAACTAACCGCTTGATTCCCCGTGAAGCGCTGAAGCCATCATGTTTTAGGTCAATTAGGTTTAGGGTGTTGGCATATATCGTACCAAATGCCCTAAGGATCTTCTTCAGCACGTTAATGTTGATTTGGTTGGTTGATGCTGATGACGACTTAATTATGAGTGTCGTAAAAACAATTCGGGGCACCAGTTTCCTGGGAACCGAGGATGTGG
>NW_027138147.1:3851-9315 GCF_001642395.1 Nematocida displodere | reverse complement strand
TGTGGCAACTAAGGACGCAAGTATAATTGTTGTGAGTATTTCTCGGGTTAGCTGTGTTGGTGTTCGAGTGCTTGACAGCGCGGCGTGTGTATGTGTGCTGGTGGCTGGATAGGTGTGCATTGTTGGCATCCGTGTCTTGTCTGGCGCAATATTTATAGATGCAATGTTCTGATCGTTCTATTTGGTTTTGTGACTTGTGATTTGTGATTTGGGTCAGTATTGTGATCAAAAATACTGTGGCCCGCCTCTAGTCCAAATTCAAGATCTCCCAACACCCACTAAGCACTAAGAGATAGGAACTGATCTATCACTTTTCAGATGGTCAAGCTTTTACTTCTGAGTATAAATACTTTTAGCTGCCAGAAAAATAGAATGGCACTATCCACCCGAGCCCCGAATCAGCTGCTACTTCTTGCAATGGCTTTTTTCTTGGGCGGCAAACTAAATTATGTAGAGGGACATACCGAATCGTCACCACAACCCAGCACCCTAAACTCTATGCCAGACCGCGAAATAAATCCCACCATCTACAACCTAGAGGACCTATACACAATCGTAAAATTTCTTTCCAACTCAAACCCTGCTTTAGAGTGGCTTTTAGACTGCCAGCACGCTAGAACAATAGAAACCCATCTGTCATCTGTTCCCTGTTTTAAAATTAACATAGACAAGTACATGTGCAACAATACTAATCAGCCAATCTTAAACTTTCTGGGTATCCCACTCCAAAAAATACATATTCACAATAGTGGTCCCACCCTCCCCAATTCTGGCATGGAAACCACTACTTCGAAACTCATCACCCTACTTGTAAGTATATCCACCCTAAACACCAAAAACTTGAATTTGCCAACATAAATATGCTATCCGGCGATCCCCCACTGTGTTGATGCCACCAAAATATGTGTGTGTTCGAAACCTTGTATTAACAACGTCTCTAGTGACATGATTGCTGCTACCCTTTCCAACCTTATGTTTTGGGGCAGTCTAAACCTCAAAGTAACAAATTGCCAGATAAAAGATCTTGGTTGCCTAAACAGACTGCACATTCAGGGGTGCCATTCCAGAACAAACACCATCTCCCTCACCCTGTTCAATCTGCCGTGTTTGGAAGCTCTTGATTCCATTTTTTCTAAAGCCCACCCCCTTAGACTATGTCGTGCTCAGAAACCTGGGGCTTGGCGGGATTGGGGTTCCCGAACACAAAATGTCTACCCTGGTCGATTGTTTGTGGATTACCTTTATACCAAGCCTTACTCTTCCCATAAGCATCTTTAAGATTGTCTGGAACGCGCAACAATACAGGTTTTTCATTGGACTGACTGTGTTGGCAATTTTCATCGAAGACATAGATACATCAGAAGTTGATGCTTTTGGGGGAGCCTGCAGTACGCCCCTTGTCATATCTAACTCAGATACAAGACAAATATCGTTTTCTTTAAAACCAAAGATCCCCTAACGCCAAAGAGTCTTGAAGCCATTTTAAAATGGACAGGTCAGGGTTTTTCACACATAAAAACGATTGTTTTCAACGCATCTAACTGGAAAAGTCTCTTGCCTCAGCTAAAGAACAAGACCACGTGAGAGTTTTACATGCATCTTCTAGAGAAGGTAAAAATTGGAGGAAACCAAGCCAAACTTACATACCGGTGGAAAGAGAATAGGTTACTGCATATACTACCCAAAACACTCAAACATCCATGTTTGGAGGGAGTACTTTGTCCCTTTCCCTTGGCCAGATACAAAGACTGGGTTAGTGGTGAAATGTCTCCCCACCTAACTCCTGCAGCAGCCAAGCTCCTTCCAAACACCAAGCACACAAACGAGAACGCCTTCAGCTGTCCAGTTTGCCGAACGGCAGAACAGGATTGGGGAGTAAAAAACAAGGCCCCTGCTGTTGGTTTGTTTCTTTGTGGGCATAGTGTCTGGTTTGAGTGTTTGGCCTATTTGATCAAATTTAAGACAACTCTTCAACCTTGCCAATCATGCATCCCATCGCCTGCCATACTGCGGGGCGGATATAATCCCCACTCTAGTTGTAGTCCTCCCGAACAACCCCGGCAAAAAGATGAATTTTGTTTCTATCCCTATTAACAAACATATGCTAAAGCATTACCTTACTAAGTGCCATTTCTCAATGGAGTTTACAGACGTGGCTCCATTAGTTCGCAAAAGAAACCGATCGCGAACCACTCGAACACAAACCCGGGCAACCTCCTCCCCCACATCTCCAAAACAAGCATCTGCGCAACCCAAGCCCTAACCCGAACGCAATAGAAATTAACAGCTATTTTTGAAGTGAAATACACCAACCCAAACATTTACCAGACATAAGCTTAGACATAAACATAGGCACATAGGCATTCTTTTTTTTATTTTTATGTACATTAAAACTCAAACTAAGACACTTACTTTTTATTTTTTAAGTTCGACTTTTATTGAATTGGGTTTTTCAAGTGTCCTTGTTGTTAAATCAAGATCAAAAACCAATCCAGATTGATGGGGTCTCGGGTGAAATTACCAACCCGAACACACCTGTTTTTGGCAAAGCGCGTCAATTTAGACCACACAGACACCACACTGGCCAGCCCGGATAACCACAGGTCGACCACGCCAGAAAATCTCACATATTTAAATGCTTTTTTAAAACTAGCTACAATAATGGAAAAAGAGATGCCTTGCTGTTCCCCAAAGGCAGGCTTCCTGGTATTAAGATGGTCAATATTATATATAACCGCGTTCTTTGTGTTTTCAGATTGCACAGAAGTGACATTTACCAATTTAGACTATATTATATCACCATACACGCTACAAACGCTCAAGTTCTTTTCCCAAGACCTACAGAATCCACAGGATGGCTTAAAGAATGTTGAAATAGACGGAAAAAAACACATACTAAAGAAACAAGGCCAGATATACCAACTTGTTCTTCAAAACCGGTCTTTTGGGTCTATTCCAGAGAATTTGGTGCAGGGGATAGAGTTTGAGACTCTTAAAATAACTCAGCGCGGGGAAATGGACCCTAGCACCATGAACAAGGTGCTGCATGTACTCGGAACGATTTCTGCAAAAACCCTACACATAAAAGATCTAAACATTGACAATTCAAATCTAGATCGCCCGAACGTACCCCAAATGTGGTTCGGGGTTATGAAGCCAAGCAATGCCCAGGTAGCAAGATGCATTCTCAACATCACGAATCTTTGCATAATTTTTATCACTACGAACAGTATTGTGTGGCTTCAGAAACGGGTAGATCTGTCACAGTCCCGGATCACGTTGGTAATCCGGGGAGGGTTAGACGCGGACAATCTAGAGATGGTGGATGGATTTAACGCCAGACGGATTGTAGGGCTGCACCTGTTTCACCTTCGCAGAGTAGCCTGTTTAGACTGCAAGCTGTTGTGTGGCAGTTCTTTACCAGATGAGCTAATCATAGTCGGCTTAAACATGACCACCCCAGCGATTTTGGAACAACTCACCCAGAACATCGTCAACAATCACTGGGAGGTATTAAGACTGCCCGATTGGATGTGGGGAGAGGTGATGAAGCCATCCAAACATCCGAAACAGATCAGGGTGGGCAATTTAAAGATCGACATGCCAAACTTTACCCGCACCAGCAATCTCCAAGGGGTCCCACTCCCCAAAATGGGAAACAATATGGCCAAGGTCGAGTCTTTTACGCTTGAGTTCTACAATGTTAAAGATTTAATAATAAGTAGCGATTTAATCTACACCTTTGAGTGGCTAAGTACCCACTTTAGAGATATGAAAGAGTTTAGTGTTGGAACTGGGTTCAGCCTGGCAAATCTAGCTGATTTTGTTAAACACAACCAATTTAAGATCACAACCATTCCCTCTCTTGCCAGTATTAAAGTGAGCGGCATTGAGTGTGGTGTGTACAAGGCGGAGTCGGCAGTGGTGGGTGGGGTTTTGTGTTTTTCTCTTGATGCCTGGGAGGTCTGCATGAAAGGCAAGCTAGAACAAGAACTAAGCCAAACAGATCTAAACAAGCTTTCACCTAACGATAGAGATAGTATTGGCATCAAAACCTGGAATGGGGATGAAACAGAGGCCGTTTGCGTCGTCTGTAAAGAGTCGTTTGCAAGTTTCAAAGAGAATAGCTCGGATAGCTCTACTGAAATCTATATTTTGGATCATCCGAGCCACATAGTCTGCGGTGTTTGTTTGGGTGGCCTAATTATGTCTAACAAGCCTATCCTTGAATGCCCAGTGTGTAGAAGAGAGATTAAGAACCACACTATTAAAAAAAGAATACAAAGAAAAGACCACGGGAGCTTCGAGCTAACAATAGGTACTGATTTACCTATTTTGTCCTTTCCAAGCAGCGATTTGGAGAACCTGCTAGCCCATTACCAAGAATAAAGAAGTTAGTGGTTGTTTGACATTCCGCAAATGCTTGTATTGCCAGCTAGCACCTACTACTTTAAAAGTGCATCCTTAATCCTAAGTTCCAAAGAAATGGGTGTGTTCAGTATGTGAATGTTCCCCTACAATTACATTCAACACACACGCCCTTCTTTCCCGTTCCCACCACACCACACAACCTTAGTCCTCTCTAAACCAAGTGTCTTATTTGTGTTCGGGTTGACTCTGGTGCTGGGGTGTAGCTTTGTAGTGCCAGGATATTTTAAAGTTGCACTCTTAACTCAAAGACCTGGCTAGCCTGAACAGAGACCCGACACTCTACCACAGCACAAGGGGTGTGCCACTCCTGGGCCGGGCCCTTTAGATTAAGGCTGTGCCTTTAAGTTACAGGAGTGGGCAATAGGGGCATTGAACCAAAAACCAGCCAGACTGCGCCCCAGCCCATAAACCACTAATAATGCATTTTGACAGCAGCCAATAAACCGTGATCAAATATAAAAATGATTTTTTAAACATATCGGAGAAAATGCAAACGGCAAAACAGATTGCTGTGTCTCTGAGAAGGAAGCAGGCCATGCTTGGGGCGTTACTAGGCCTGGTAGTCTTTCTGTTGGCTGGCAGCTTAAATGGTGCCGAAGAGGAGAACTATTGGGTGATAGACAACAATGAACAACCCCTCCAACCTCTCCAAGTTGGGCTTGGCACCACGTACCTCGAGTTACAAGCTGCTGAGCGCACACTAGAGAAACTGCATAGTCTCACCAGATTTTTGAGCAAGTCAAACCCGGAGTTAGAGCACCATTTAGGGTGCCAGGATGTTCGGCAGCTAACAGCCACTATAGAAGCTGTTGAATGTCTTAACATAGACCTAAGCAAGCATAGTGTTGAAGAGTTGAACCTGGATATGGGTTCCCTAAATTTGGTGTGTATGTCACTCCAGAAAGTACACATTTTCAACAGTGACGAAGCGGTGCCAGACCCAGTGAACACTGAAAAGAAGTTTATCTGCCTAATCTTAGGCATGTCCAACATAAGAATCCAGACGCTTAAGATTTCTAACCTAGACAAACAC
>NW_027138147.1:313-3465 GCF_001642395.1 Nematocida displodere | reverse complement strand
CTACCAATGAGCATCTTTAAGGTCATCTGGAACGACATGGAATACAACCTGTTCTACAATTTGAATGCCATGTCGCTCTATATAGAAGACATAGAGGATCCCAAAATAGACACTAACCTGGGACTCTATACATACGAAAACTTCTATAACTTGGAGACAACCAAACTGTCACTTTCTTTTAAGCCAACTGCCAATCTAACAGCCACTGGAGTTAACCAACTCCTAGAATGGGTGGGCATAGAATTCACCCATGTTGAAAGCATAGACATTTATCCAAACACCGCCAAAAGCCTTCTGCCTAGCATCCAGGCCAAAAAAGACTGGACGTTTGTAGCTCAAAGACTAAAGTCCTTAAGAGTTGAGGGAAAAGAGGCTAAGTTTACATATACCTGGAAAGAAGATATGTGGGTAGCTGAATTGCCTGAACTAACCCAACAACCATACAACGAGAGAGTGATCTATCTCATTCCGCATACTAGATACAAGGACTGGGCTAGTGAAAAGATATACGGCAGCCTAACCCCAGCAGCTGCAAGGGTTCTCCCGAAGAACAAGTATGATCAAGCAGCAAGCTTCCGCTGCCCAGTCTGTTTGGTTGAGGAAGATGACTGGGAAAAGGATAGCAAGGCACCTGTGGTCGCCCTGTTTGAATGTGGGCATTGTGTGTGCGCAGAGTGTTTGGATGAGCTGTTTGGTGTTGGTGCACCCGAACACAACATCAGTCCATACTATGTCAAATGTCCTTTATGCAGAGAGGATGTGTCACCTAAATCAGTTGCATTGTTGACAAAAAAGACGGACAAGAAGATGCGCCTTGTTGGAACGACCGTTGCTAGTTACATGGCAAGAAACTACTACACCAAGCAGTGCCTCAGCATGGAGTTTGAGGGTGTAGCCCGTCCATCTCTTAAGAGAAAAAGAGAGTCTAGTGCTACAAGCTCTGGAGAGAGTGGCGGTAACCCCGAAACACTTCCAGGCACTTCATCCATGAGTTAGTTTAGTGTTTGGCCATGATCCATACCCCGAAATAACCAGCCACAATCAAATAAAGACAAATGGCTTGTTTTCCTGTCCCTACGCCCCTCACCCAGAATCCATTGGGTGGTGCTTTACTTTGTACCAAGCCTAAACCCAGACACTTACAATTTATTTTTAAAGTTGCACTCTTATTTCAAAAACCACACTAACCCGAACACAAAGTGGCTCTTCCCAATGAATGTCTGCGGGGGGGGTTCCGTTAGAAGGGGTAGTGGGATACCATATTCGAAATAATTCTGGCCGAACTAACCCGAACACGCTAAAAAGGCTGTCCCGTGGGTGACAAGGTTTTCATCAAACTTAAAGCTAGGAGATCATCGTACTGAGCACTTTAGCCGATGTGTTCGTTTTAAAAAAATGATTTATTCCGGTTCAATGAGGCCAGTACAGGTAGACTTACCATCTTCAGGGTTGGTGGGCAAAAAGTTATGGATGTCCCTGTTTGTGCTATTGGGGACAGTAAATAATTGCTCGGGCGGTGTGATATCCTCCAAGAACAGCGTCGTATTAAACCGAACTCGGATTACGGACCAAACCATCGAGTTTTTCAACAAATCTAGCCATCCATTGGAGGTTAGGAAAATTAAATCAGAAACCTACATCGAGAAACAGCAGAATAGCTGCAACAGAAAGATATTCATAAGAGAATACACACTGGAAGAGATTCCAGCGAAAATAGACCCAGGCATCAGTCTTGGCGATCTGGTGATTAGTGGGGGTGAAAGTCCTTCTGGGATATCTACCTATAAAACAGGCGTTATTGCACGGATAGGCAAGCTTCTTAACATGCTTAGGAGTGGGTATATACAGAGACTTGACCTAGAATCTTTTGATATGTTTTTCGGGTTGTTCCCCAGGTTAAATCGGGCCAAGAAATTCTTTAATATTGGAAGGGGCTTGACTTTAAATAATGTTTCTCCCAGCTTTGTCAACTGGCTGGGAAACAGCTACAGTTTCGCCAAATGCAAAAGGACAACATTTGTATTAACATTACATAGCTGCCCGAATATAATATCTCTGAGCTGTTTGGATAGTCTAGGCTTCAGGACAATTTCCAAATTAGAAGTTACAGACATGCAACAACTACAATACATCAATTGCCGTCTGCTAAGGACCCGCCAGGTCACAAGGTGTCTAACTTTAACAAACTTAAGAAACACAGTAGTGTCTATTGAAACACGCCAGGCAATTGGCGGGGTTGGGTGGAACATCTTAGAAGTGAATGTATCCCTTTGGAAGACCATATTCTCTATGCATCACGATGTTTATATAGAGTCGGTCTTTTTGGTAATGGATAGCCCAGAAGTAACAAACATAGTTGACAACTCTGTATCCGCCCTGCCTTCTGTTTGTGCTAATTGCTGCTTTATAAAGCTTCCGTCCAATGTGGTAGCAATGACCCTAGAGCTGGTTAAATCAATACTTGGGTTTGTGTGTGCTAACTTTAAAAATCTATGCAAGGTCAGGGTTATATCTTTTAGGGGACCCCTGGATAAGTTCATTGAATTTCACAAGCAATTGGATCCAATTTACATGCCAACACTCCCGATGCTAACAGAGTTTATGATAGGTCGGTATAGGTGTCGGTTGTATACCCCTTTATATCCACTAACCACGAATGTGATCACCATTTCTTATCCAGGTGTGCCAGAATATGATGGGGATGAAAATGAAAATGAAAATGAAGAAGCTACAACCCTCCTATAACAATAAACAGCCTGGCCTATTCAAAGTTGCCACATACTACACACTAGCCGGCCACACCCACACTACTACCACTTGTCTGTAAGTTTTATTGTTGCTTGAAGAGAACTAATAATATAACATTAAGCATGCACCCCTAATATGTACACACATACTGGGATGTAGCTGCGAAGCACCAGGCGCTTCATTAGGAGATTGGGCCCGCGAGTCTGGGCTTGGGTGGCTGTTTGGGCTAGTGTGGAGGAGGATCATACCCCCCCAGGAACTTCATCCTTGATTTCGGGACATTGATCTAGGGACAGGCTGCAGCCTCTAGCTGTTAATAGGCCTTCCGCTAGTGTGCACTGGTGCTTGCGAGGACGCATCAGCACAGCTTGTTTTCCGAGACACTCTTTGCGAGCCGCTCCTCT
>NW_027138147.1:0-263 GCF_001642395.1 Nematocida displodere | reverse complement strand
GTATAACAGCCATGAGCTACTGTTTGGTTTCTGGGTTGGTTTTCGAAATAAGAGTGCAACTTTAAAATATCCTGGCACTACAAAGCTACACGCCCACAGCACATCCCCAAAACACATCCCCAAAACCCAGCACCCAAAACACAGCACCCAGCCTAGTACCCAGCCCAGTACCCCGCCAAAAACATGAAATAGCCCGCCTTTTGGGCCCTGAAACTATAAAAGCTTTGCTTTTTTATCCCCTGTCTTAACAAGTCCAAGTATCT
>NW_027138121.1:0-9400 GCF_001642395.1 Nematocida displodere | reverse complement strand
CCCAATATGGTAATTTAGCTGTAAAACTTTGCATATTTATAAAAATCACCTGACTAACCCGAACATAACCAACATGGCGCACAAAAAGACCCGAAAACTGATGTTGCCCTTTCTGGCCTTAGCTCCATTTGTCCTGGCCAACACTGGCCCCAACGCTGAGTGCTGCTACCTTAGCCCGGAACACACTCTCCAAAACATTGCCTTTTTCAGAGCCTCTGGAACTAGTCTGGAAATCAAGCCTGATTGCAACCCAGCTCTACCCATTATTGCCTCTAAGCAGAGGGAGCCCATCACAATCCATCTCAACAGCTACACCTCCAAAACCATTCCCGATCGCCTAGCCAGGGGCATACAGTTCTCCCACCTCACTATAGTTGTGCCGGTGAACGTTGCCCAAACAGCGCCGGACGCCCCAACCGCCAAAGTGTTTGAAAAACTCTTTTGGGCTCTTAGAACACTCCACACACTCAACCTCACCATACGGGGAGAGGCGGTCATGTCCACAAGCACCAGCCAAAGCATGACAGGTCGAATGGTTCACAAGTTTAGGATAATCGCCGAGAGGGCCAAAATATGGGGCCGCCCCCCAACCCCACCACCAACACACTCACCAACACTAACACCCCCACTTTCACCAACACTAACACCCCCACTTTCACCAACACTAACACCTCCACTAACACCTCCACACTCACACTCACCTCCACCCCCACTGCCCTCACCAACACCTCCACTGCCCTCACCGCCGCTACAGGCGCTGCCCCCGTCACCACACTCACCCCCACTAACACCCCCACTAACACCTCCACACTCACACTCACACTCACACTCACACTCACCAACACCACTAACACCAACACCAACCGCCTTCAGCACTAGCACCCGAATTCTCCGCCTTGACACCACCCATCTAAAGCTCAATAATCTCCCCGAGGCTTTGGCCGAGTGGATTCTGGCCCGCCTTGATGCCCACGATTGCGAGCTTGGCCTGTCCATAGACAAAAGCCCGTCCATCACAGCCCTTCGCTTCCTCGACGCCTTCAACCCCAAAGCTCTGGTCTACCTCTCCGTCCACGGCGCGGATGCCCTTGCCAGCATAGACTGTGCGGCCCTGACCCAGCTGCTCGTTCGGGACGTGTTTGAGGTGATAAAGACCCAGTGCCCAGTTGGCGCCTCAGAAGCAACGCTGGCTGCGATTGCCAGCAAAGCCTGGGCCACCGTCCGGGTGCCTGCCGGTCTCTGGGCCAGCCTGGCGCCATTAATACGGGCTCCCTTTGCAGTGGACACGCTGTGCATTGACATTGGCTTCAACTCCAGTCTTGATGCCTTCTGGAACGCAGCCTGCCAGGAAAGAGCCTCGGTGACCTCTCTGGTTCTAAAACTCACCAACATTACCCGGGGGTTGGACCCAACCCGAACTATCTATACCCTTATGAGTCTGATAGCTATGCGCTTTGTGAATGTTGAAACCATTGTACTCAAGGACTCCAACAATCTACTCCAAAGCAAGCCGGAGTGGGAATATATCTTCATAGAACACCTCCTCCCAAGGCTCAAATACATACAGTACACACGCGCATGTGGGTATATGCTTCGTACATATAGCACTAAAAGTACCCTGTGGATTGCTCCTTATGCATACCTGCACTGGGCTAGTGGCCAGCTAAACCAAGAGATGATGGCTGTGTGTAGCCATTGTGTCCATTACGCAGAGGATGCCACCCCATTTGTCTCCTTCTTCCCCCCAAAAAACCCGAACCCGAACCCAACATGCTCTGGGTGCAATCTCTTATTTGATGTAAACACCAACCTGGATGCCGCGCTCCCCCGAACCTCCTATATGGGGATTTTATGTAAGGAAGGCCATGTCATGTGCCAACTCTGCTTAAAGAAACTAACCCGAACACAAAAAAATGCTGGAGTTCCTCTCTGCTGCCCCCAATGTGGTGCCGCGATAGTCAATACGGACATTAATGGCGTGGTAGGAAGAGACAATGAAGGCTTGGTGCACTTCAACATCACTAGATTTAATATGGTTCGCTGGCACACCCCCATGACAATAGTCCATGGCTGGCCCATAGAAGACTAACCCGAACAATCTTTATCAGCGCCTTACAGACATTTACCAGCACAAGGCTTATCTTTTTATTTTCGTAGAAGGGTTTGAAAGAGGCGTTATATGGCTGTTGCTGCTAGACCATTTTGGCTGTTATCATTAACTTTGGGCCTGCTGGTATTACTCCAGACAAAATTATTCTGGGCAAACTCCACCATAAGAGTTTTCAAAGAGGGAAGTCTTGATTGGTCTATCGGGTCATTGTCTTCCAAGAAGGTTTTTATCTCTAGGTCAACGCTCTTGGCATATAACACCAAGATCCTAACCATCTCTACGCCTTCCGCATTCTCATACATCCACCCGAACACATCCATAAAGAAAGCTTTGGACAGCACTGTTTCGTTGCGTATATCGTATATGTCTATCATTCTGGCCTGGGCTGTTCTTTGAACGTGCCCATTCACCTGGAAGTCCTTCCAGTCCGTAACTTCTAAGACCAGCAACTCAGCCACTATGTTCTTCGTTCCCGGAACCGAGACAATCTTGTTCCAAATGTCCATGTTTACAACGATCCTCTTCCAGGCCGCCTCTGCGATGAGATCGACTATGTCTGTGGACAGATTCAAAACCAAAGGATCAGCGCACAGAGTTAGTTCGTTGTCCTTGGTGGTGTTTGGCATCTGGCAGTCTAGCTGGGTTAGCTTTGGCAAGTCACTAAGATTGAGGCCTTTCAGCGTACTAATGCCAAGCTTGCTTAAACAGTGGACCGACTCAACACCACAATTTACGATCATCAGGTTGAACTCGAACGTACATCCGGAGAGATCAACAATCTCACAGAACCATTCAAGGAAGAAGGGAGATACTTCGTAGAAAGCCAACTCGTTCATCCTGGTCAACGGAATTGCTGTTGCTGGCCCGTCCTCTATCATGTTAAACTTTTTTAGATGAAGCTTGTCTACCTGGACCTCACCGAGTGCGTGGAGAAGCTTCATCAGTTTGTGAAACGTCTGTGAAGGAGCTAGTTCGGATGGTTTCGGGCTTTCTAGAACATACCCCGAGATTCTTATCTGCTGGATCCTAAGCCCAGGCTCTATTTTCTCTGGAATGTCTTCTAGCTCTATATTTCTCAAGAATAGACTTAGAATTACTGGCTGATGCTTTACAAGACAGATATTTGGATGGAGGCCAACTGTTTCTAACCCGCTGGTATATTTCCCGAAAAACCCAATAGTTTCTTGGGTGAATGGGCTGGATGCCAAGGTTTCGGGTGTTGGATTCATTATATGATACGACAAGCTCAAAGTTCCCGCAATGGTCGTTGCTAACCAAAGTGCTGCCTTTAGACCTATCATGGGGTTAAATAATTTTTACAACTATTACCGTGTTTGGGTTAGTTCGGGTATTTCTCATCAAGCTTATGTTTGTCGTGTTTGAGTGTCTATATACTTTGAAGCGCGCGGTGTTGTTCCAGACTATCTGACCAGGCTAACTTGGCTTTTGGCGCTTTCTGGTGTGGGGCCTGCTAACCGCCCACACTAACCCGAACAGCTATTATTTATTTGAAAAGCTGGCACTTCGGACAGAAAAAGCTACTTCGCCCACCAAGTTTTAATACTTCAATGGGGCAGCTACACTCATAGCATGGCTGTTTCTTTCTCGCATAAACCTTTAAGTGGTTCTGGTATTCCCCTGGTGTTTGGAGGGGGGAAATAAAATCAGCAACAGAAGTCCCTCCCTTGTCTACGGCCTTGTTCAAGATCAGCCTCGCATTCCTGGTTATACTCTCTACCTCTTCATAACTTAGGTCTTTTGCTTTGACCAGCGGATGGATTTTGGAAACAAAGAGTATTTCCGATGCGTAAATGTTGCCAATGGCGCAGAGTTCTTTTTGGTCCAGAAGAAACGTTTTTATGTTTCTTCCCGACCTTTTTGTTCTGGAAAACAAATACTCACTGGTAAATTCTTCATGCATGGGGTCAGGGCCTATCTCTCGATAAGGAAGGAGCAGTTTGAAGCTGTCTAAAGGTTGGATGAGCATTCGCCCAAACCCTCTGGGGTCGCAATAAAGCAGCTTGTGCCCGTTTTCAAAATGAAATATCACCACCGGGCTCTGTTTCTCAATTGGATGGAACAAAAACTTTCCAGTCATTCGCAGATGCACTAGAAGCATTAGATTGTCCAAGTTAAAGAACATCCACTTCCCTCTGCGCTCAACGTTTTTTATTTTTTGCCCAATAAACTCAGCAACCCGATCGCGAATTTCTATTTTTTTACCAAACACCTCTACTGCTGTTATGCCCACGCCAATAACATCACTGTTGTTTATCATTTGTATGACGCTTTGCACCTCCGGGCCTTCTGGCATCTTTAACCACCGCTATTAAAAAATAGTTAATTTTAAAAAGAGTTTTGGTCTGTGTGGATGCCTCAATAGATGGTACAGTGCGTAGTGCGTTGTAATCGAACCACAAAACCTCTACTACACCAAATTGTTTATTTCTCCCCGCACTCTGTAGACACCTTATCTTGAGACTTGGGGGTGGCTGTCCTTCATGTGTGGTGGGAAAGCGATGTAGTCGGCTCCATAGATGAGCTCGACTGTGTATCCCCAACTCTCAAGAAGCTCCTTGGACTTGAACCACGTGGTTCTCATTTCTTCGGGACAGAAGTCGTACGGGCTGCCACCAGGAATCAGTTCGAAAATGATCACCGGTTGGCATCTCTTGATGGTTTGCTCGGCCCCCTTAAACAGAAGGTACTCGTAGTACTCAACATCAGCTTTGATCACTGAAACGTTTTCCAGGTTTAGGTCATCAAGCTTGATCATTTGTACCTTGTCGCCGCCCGTGCCTACCAGCTGGCCACCCTCATTGGTGGGGTTGTATGGGCACATTTCTACCATCTTGCTCTCTGCACCCAGGGCCCGCCGGAAAAGCTTTACATTGTTTATCTTGTTTAGCTTCAGGTTTCCCTGTTGTTCTCGGTGCATCTTTATTTGTGGTTCAAACGAGTAGACCTGACCGCTTTCCCCAACAGCTTTCGAAAGTCTTACAGTATGCAGTCCCATATGGGATCCCGCATCAACAGCAATGGATCCCGGGCGTGCGTTTCGCGCAAGATTGTCTCCAATGTTTTCCTCCCAGTATATCTTCTGGGCAAGCTGTTTTTTGGTAGAATCATCGGTGCCTTTGTCGATATAGAACCTGCCCAGTCTTGGAATCCTGTAGATATTGTATACTTTCCCGCCCAACACTATCTCCTTCCGGGCTCTTGCTGTGACCTCAGCCAGCCCAATGAGAGCTGCGGCAAAAAGTATCCATAGTGTTCCCTTTCCTGCCATTACTCTGACAAAGTATTTGTCATTTATATCCTTCATTGCACATCAGGTGGTCTAGACCCACCAATCTTTCTAGAAAAGAGCAGAGACATCCCGCCAAAAAGATGCCCACATAAGATGAGTTATTCAATGTCTAAGACCGTGGGCTAGTGCTTGAAAGCACTCGCGTTTTGTCCCTGGGGTTCAACACCAATCATGCCCAGAAAGGAAACAGGCTAGGGGATTAAAACCCAGATGTTTTCAGGGCAGAAATGATACTGAGAATACAGATAATTTGGGCGCTTCTGCTTTGGGTTGGAGCGTCCTTTCAGACAGCCTCCGAAGCTACCCCGAAGCTCAAAATAGCTGTTGTATCCACATATCCACCAACAGGCTGTGGAATCGCCGAGTTCACCCGAAACATGGCCAAAAGCATTGTCCAGGCATCGCCTGAGAACGTAGAGATACATGTGTATTCGACCTCGAAAGTTCCCCACACTGCAGCCCCGGCACTCTCCCCAGGCGTCTTTGTCAAACGAATAAGGTACACAAAAAAAAGAGAGGCAGCAGCCCTTAGACGCATGGCCAAGGAAATAAACAATGGCGGGTTTGACGCCCTCCTAGTGCAGCACGAGGACGGCCTCATGCACAACCCGGACCACTTTACCTCTTTCCTGCAACTAGTGTCCCCCAAGATCAAAACGTACGTCTTCATACACACAGGGCTGCCCTATCCAGACATGACGCGGAGAAACAGGTACAAGAAGCTGGCAGCGTACACCGACGGGATAATAGCCCTTGGGTGGAAGGTCAAGAAATCTCTTCGGCATGCCTATGGAATTAGCGACACAAAGGTCCACTACTTCCCGCACGGGGTAACCACGGCAGGTGGAAAGCCAAAAAAGAACAAAAACAAGTTTGTGGTGCTAATGGGCGGAATCATGAAAAAGGACAAGGGCACATATGTTGCCATAAAAGCTCTCGAACTCTTGAAAAAGCGCAGGCAGTTGGGAAACCTGGTCCTGGAGATTGTAGGCAAAGACAACAAAAACGGGCAGCACTACCGGGCCGTCATGGCACAGGTGAGGCAAAAGGGGCTTAGCGCCCACATCCGCTGGACATTCGGGTTCACCTCTCTAAAAGAGCTCACCCGGAGACATTTGATGGCTGACGTATTCCTGGCTCCGTTCCTGGGAGAGGTGCCCACCTCAGGAACGCTTACGTTTGCCATGTCCTGCGGGCTTCCGGTGGTTGCCACGCCATTCGGGATGTCGGGAGAGCTTTTGGGGCTCAATCCGCGGGTGCCCGAAGGAAGCTCGGGGGGTACGTCCCGGAAGGAGAAAGAAATGACTTCGTACACCAACTACGGTGCAGTTGTTCCCTATTCCAGCGCCAGCGCTGTGGCAGATGCCCTCCATACACTGATGACCAAGCCAAAGATGCGGCGCGAAATGGGTAGAAATGCAAAGAAAATGATCAATATGATCACCTGGAAGAAGGTGGGCAAGTCGCTGCACACGTACCTGGTCGAGAAAAACACCCCACCCCCTCTTCTACCCTGCCCGTACCAGAATGTTGACTACAACTCCACCTGCCAGTGGATTGGAGAGAATATATGCGACTTTGACAAAGAAAAGACAACACCCCCGCAGGACGGGGCCTATGTTCTCTACACTGACCCATTTGTGGCCATTAACGGGATGGTGCAGAAAGGAAAGATCACCAGACTCGCGGTTCGAGTGTACCAAGAAAACCCCACTGAAAGGGGGGCCAAGTGCAATGAGGCCTTTGTCTATGCGTCAAAGAAAAAACTACCCATAATTCTACCCGGATCCACCATGACAAAAAAACTGGGCGGAAGCATCCAAATCATGGATCCCGGAAACGTTCTGTGCAAAACCGAACACAAAAATGGTTTGGAAATCTGCACGCCAAACGTTACCTTTTTGGTGTCACCAAATGTAGGTGGCTGGATTAACCTGAAGTTTATTCGAGACAACCGCTTCGGGTATGCAAGGGGTCTGCTTGGTATGAGCTTAATGAAGAAGTACTCCTTCCCGAACGTAACCATTCTTCCTCACAGCGCATGGGAGCTCAAAGATTGGTTCGGGTCAGCCTTTTCAGGAAACCCAAAAACCACGACACAATCACGGTACACGGGGCTGTTCTATGGGGCACCCAAGACTCCGCTGAAAGCGATCCAACAAGGAAATCAAACCAAGGAAAAATACCAACTTACCAAACTACTTGCTTCAGGAAAGGAGGGAGGCGCCCTCAGAAAGAGTTTTGTCCAGAGTTTAGGAAATCCTGATGTGTCTGTACACCTACGTCGCGGAAAAACACCCCCCAAGAAAACATTGGCCACTCTATCTTTGGAGCAGTATGTTGTTCTTGACTATGTCCATGATGGGCTGTAAACAGACAACGAAAGGTTCTCACTTCTTTATCATGTTGGCCCAAGCGAGCTAGCTCACCACTCTGATCAATCTGTACCAACTCCTTGGGTGTTGCAAAATCATAACCCGAACTAACCCAAACACCAACCCGAATAAACCTTTTCTTGGTGTTTTGCAGCTAAAATAGTGGATATATTTACTTACCCCTAGTAAAACCCACACAATCCGAACCCGAGCAAGCCCAATATGGTAATTTAGCTGTAAAACTTTGCATATTTATAAAAATCACCTGACTAACCCGAACATAACCAACATGGCGCACAAAAAGACCCGAAAACTGATGTTGCCCTTTCTGGCCTTAGCTCCATTTGTCCTGGCCAACACTGGCCCCAACGCTGAGTGCTGCTACCTTAGCCCGGAACACACTCTCCAAAACATTGCCTTTTTCAGAGCCTCTGGAACTAGTCTGGAAATCAAGCCTGATTGCAACCCAGCTCTACCCATTATTGCCTCTAAGCAGAGGGAGCCCATCACAATCCATCTCAACAGCTACACCTCCAAAACCATTCCCGATCGCCTAGCCAGGGGCATACAGTTCTCCCACCTCACTATAGTTGTGCCGGTGAACGTTGCCCAAACAGCGCCGGACGCCCCAACCGCCAAAGTGTTTGAAAAACTCTTTTGGGCTCTTAGAACACTCCACACACTCAACCTCACCATACGGGGAGAGGCGGTCATGTCCACAAGCACCAGCCAAAGCATGACAGGTCGAATGGTTCACAAGTTTAGGATAATCGCCGAGAGGGCCAAAATATGGGGCCGCCCCCCAACCCCACCACCAACACACTCACCAACACTAACACCCCCACTTTCACCAACACTAACACCCCCACTTTCACCAACACTAACACCTCCACTAACACCTCCACACTCACACTCACCTCCACCCCCACTGCCCTCACCAACACCTCCACTGCCCTCACCGCCGCTACAGGCGCTGCCCCCGTCACCACACTCACCCCCACTAACACCCCCACTAACACCTCCACACTCACACTCACACTCACACTCACACTCACCAACACCACTAACACCAACACCAACCGCCTTCAGCACTAGCACCCGAATTCTCCGCCTTGACACCACCCATCTAAAGCTCAATAATCTCCCCGAGGCTTTGGCCGAGTGGATTCTGGCCCGCCTTGATGCCCACGATTGCGAGCTTGGCCTGTCCATAGACAAAAGCCCGTCCATCACAGCCCTTCGCTTCCTCGACGCCTTCAACCCCAAAGCTCTGGTCTACCTCTCCGTCCACGGCGCGGATGCCCTTGCCAGCATAGACTGTGCGGCCCTGACCCAGCTGCTCGTTCGGGACGTGTTTGAGGTGATAAAGACCCAGTGCCCAGTTGGCGCCTCAGAAGCAACGCTGGCTGCGATTGCCAGCAAAGCCTGGGCCACCGTCCGGGTGCCTGCCGGTCTCTGGGCCAGCCTGGCGCCATTAATACGGGCTCCCTTTGCAGTGGACACGCTGTGCATTGACATTGGCTTCAACTCCAGTCTTGATGCCTTCTGGAACGCAGCCTGCCAGGAAAGAGCCTCGGTGACCTCTCTGGTTCTAAAACTCACCAA
>NW_027138142.1:0-9471 GCF_001642395.1 Nematocida displodere | reverse complement strand
TGCCGTGCAGGCGAAAGAGCATGCCAGTATAGTGGAGATAGATATGAAGAACCTAGCGACAGAGGACATTCCGGATCAGATATATTCAAACAAGCCGTTTGAAGAGATATTTGTCTACGGCTCTGCTTCTCCAGATTCAACCGACTTTACACCCCCCCAAAGAAATGGAAGCACTTGTCAAACTTCTCCAAGCAATCTCTGGCGTCTGCACACAACTTCTTTCCATAAACGTTTTCAACACAAAAGAAACGCTGCCCGAAACCAGCCAAATTGCTCTTCCCAACATCAAAACACTGGGGATAACCCAAATATCGCCCTCCTTTCTTGCATGGTGTTGTGAGACTGTTGATCTAAGCGCCCGAACAACAGGGATGGCCATAAAAGTAGGTGGGTGCGCCACCACATCCATCAAGTGTTTGGACAGTCTAGGCGTTCAATGTCTACGGGACCTTGCTCTGGAAAAACTGCCAAACCTACAAACTCTGGATTGCCGGGTGATAGAAAGCACCCCCCGTGCGTGTATGGGTGTTTTGAAGCTTTGGGACCTTCCCAACATCGCATACATATCTAAACCCCTAGCCGAGATGCTAACAGAAGATATCTGGGAGGGGGTGTGCATGGACATGCACATTTGGAACACAATCTGTTCCCAAGCAAATAGGAGCATGAATGCATCGAGGGACCTCTGGCTTATTGTGCATAGTTTGGATGAGTTGGGCGGGGGTAGTGTGTGTCCCGGAGTTGAGTCACTGACTGTGGAAGAAAAGGCCAAAACGGGCATAACATACACCGCCTTCTTTGAAACAGCAATGGGGTGGGTGTTAAGTAGCGGGGAAGGGATCAAAAAGATTGGTGCTATTAGCGTCAAGTCAGCTGACCCTTCCTTGAACACCAACGCCAAACAGAAGCTCAAAAAGTTCGGGACATTCGTTTCTGAATCAGAAAAGTGGTCACCCATATTCAGGCAAAAGACCTTGTACTTAAACGATATGCCCGTGCCCATTCACGAAACAAAGATCATCGAATGGATAAAGAACACACTAACTGGCTCGAACACTGTCTCCAAACACCTCGGGTCTTGCTGTAGCCAAGTGTTTGAGCTAGGTTGCGGGCAGCTCCTCTGGGCAGCCCAAGAAACTATAGGTGTGGGCCAGGGGATATATTAAACAAACATCTGCGGGGCTAACAGGAGAACTATTTAAATTAAATTTTTTAACCTGCCCATGATAATGGGATCAAATCCAGTCACGGATTTCAGGTTAGTGTTCGAAAAGGGCCTAAGATGGCCAATTATATGGGTGGCCATGCTGTGCGTGATTGTGGGCTGTGCTGACGAAGTCTCTGAGCCAGAGTACATCGTATCGCCATACACTGAGCAAACGATAGCGTTCTTTGAGAGAAGCAGTTCTGATGATTGTCCCAATGTCTTAGAAACTGTTCAAATAGACGGAAATAGATGTATTCTAAAGAAACAGACTCAACCCCACAAGATTTGCCCAGACAAGTACACTCTCGAGGCTGTTCCCGAGAAGTTGCTATCGGACATTGTGTTTAACAAGCTTGTAATGGAATCAACTGCACAATTTGATCCGGCGGTACTGGGGAAGATACTGATCGCATTTGGCACAATCGATGCAACCAGATTAGAGTTAACCAACCTAGTGTTTAATGGGTCTAGCTCGGATAATGACGAACACCCACAAACTCAGAGACCAATAGCATCTATATGCATGCTCAATGTCAAGGAGCTCAGATTGTTCGGCCTCTCCAAATCAGTCATTGTGTGGATCCAGGGCCAGGTGGTTCTGTCAGGGTCTCGGATGGGGTTGGCAATATATTGCAAAGAAGACTTTGGAGATTTAGAGGTACTGGACTGGTTTGATGCGGCAAGCATTGCCAGGTTAGCCCTTTGTGACATTGACAAACTTGACAGTATGGAGTGCAAGCTGCTGGAAGAAGGCCCTTTCCCCAATGAGCTAGTGATATATGGGGACATACCAACAGGCCCGGATGTGTCAGAAGAGATCAAGCAGATCCTAAGAAGAAAAATTTGGAAAGTGTTGACCATTCCCATGTTTGTTTGGAACATATTGGTGAAAACATTTGAAGAGGGTGTCCATCCTGTCATCACAACCACATTGGTGATTTATCTATCGCCTGGTGTTCGCATGCCATCGCTAGTGTTGAAATTACACCAGGTCGGCGCCAACGATCTTATCATCAACTTTCACCACACCAAAGAAACGGTAACGCACCAGGACATAACTAAAGTGCTTGATTGGGTAAGTAGATCCTTTATTGGCCTGCGGAGTCTTAGCATTGAGACAAAACCAGGCGCAATAGATGGCACAGACTTAGCCGCAAACAACCAATTTGAGATCATAAACATCCCTGCTACTTCAACTTTTCTGGTTAATGAGATTTTGTGCAGGGTGGCTTATATTCGGACCCAGCCACTAATCACTAACCCGAACTAACCCTACACCACGGCCTAGGGACCACGCCCTGGGAAAAGAAAGCATTTGTTTGGTGTTTCAGGTGGTGGTAGAAGCCTTTATCCCAAGCACCATGAATAAAAGATCTTTTGCAGCAACAGCCCGAACACGGTCCTCACACACCTGAAAACAGCACACCCACACCCACACCCACACCCAGACACTGCCAACTGAACTAACCCGAACTAACCCAACCTATCACAGCCTGTGATATACAAGTGTGTATGAGCAACCACAGCGCCAATGACAACTATTTAAATTAAAGTTTTTTAACACCCTGTGATGGGATCAAAGCTGATTAATTGTTTTAGAAAAGTCTTTAAAAATGGCCTAAGATGGGCATTATTCGGGTTGATTGTGCTTGGTGTGGATGTGGGTTGTAGTGATGTGTCCTCAGGAACAGACCACATTGTATCGCCATACACCGAACAAACGATGCGGTTCTTTGAGAGAAGCGGTTTTAAAGGTTTCCCCAACCAGTTAGAAACCATTCAAATAGTCAAAGAAAGACACATACACAAGAAGCAAAGAAAAAGGATGAATATTTACTTTCATAAATACACTCTTGACACTGTCCCCGATCAGCTAGTACAGGGACTCGAGTTCGACAACCTTAGAATACTAACACCAACAAACAGAGACACCCCGAACAGCCCTGCAGTTTTGGAGAAGATATTATGCGCACTTGGCAGAATTAGTGCAGAGACCCTGGCATTTCATAACCAGACAACAAACACCGGCCCAAGCGACCCCAATGCCGCGCTTCAGCCTTTTGAGTGGTCCCTCGCACACCACAATGGCTCAGAAACCATGGCACCATTAACCAGATGCGTTCTCAAGGTCGAGAAGCTCATGATATTCAGCAACACAGTGCCACTCCTTAAGTGGATCCAGGATCGGTTGGATCTGTCAGAGTCCCGGGCCGAGTTGTCATTGTTTGGAGAACTAGAGTTGGACAATCTCGAGGTGCTGGACGGCTTCAATGCCAGGGGAGTTGGGGTACTAACCCTTGCTTCTTTCAAGAGGCTTGACAGTCTGGACTGCAAGCTGCTGCGTGAAGGCCCTTTGCCCGATGAGCTAATCATCTGGGGCAGGAGCACACTAGCCCCAAAGGTCTCGGAAGAGGTCGCACAAAACATGTTAACCAAGGTGTGGCTAAACTTAGCCATCTCCATGGAAGTCTGGGTAGAGTTAGTGAAACCAGGCGAACTGCCCAAACACCTCACGGCAGAGTATCTAACACTTAAATTATGTGCTGGCAGCAGCATCACAGCCCTGGTGATGGGAATGAACCGGGCCACAGTCTGGGGCCTGTCAATTGTGTTCACTAATGAAAATAACCTCCTAACAAGCAGCGATATAGAACAGACTCTCGACTGGATAAGTACGGGCTTTGATGGCCTGGTGTCTCTTAGTGTTCGGGCTCGAGATGTTCCACCCGCACTAACAGACTTTGTTAGAAGCAACACCTTTGAGATCACAACCAATCCAACCCTCACAAGCATTTGGGTGTGTGGTATTGAGTGTAGGCACATTCCAAGCATTATCTCTGGCGGATCAAACATTGTGTGCTTCTCTCTTGATGCCTGGGAGCTTTACAGGAGTGGCAAGCTAGCTGATGAACTGGCTAACTCCCAGACAGACCTAAGTAGGCTTCCAGTCAAACAGCGGGCAATAGTCATGAACCGAGAGGAACTGGGTGCTGATAACGAGCCCTGCTGCGTGTGCTATGAACCATTCGAAGATCTCAAAGCCACCAGGCAAAACACCGACATATGCATTCTGGACCACCCGAAGCACAGTGTGTGCTGTAGCTGCCTGGATAAGCTGATTAAGAATGGCAGAAATGCTGGTTACATTAGTTGTCCAAAGTGCAGACAAGAGCATAGACTTTCACTTATTCGACACAAGATAAACCTGAAAAACCAGGGCGGGTTTAGACTAACCGTGGGCATACCACCATCCGCTCTCTCCTTCCCACGAACACACCAGACGACATACTAGCCACGATCTAGAATAAATAGCTCTGCTCGGGTTAGTGTTTGGTCTTGGCCTTGGGGCATAGATGTTGTAGGTGGTTCGGGTTGTTATAGTCGCAATGGCCCGAAACACACGCCGAACAATCACTCTGATCATTCGCTGATCTATATCTGTTCCCAACCCGGACACTTTTCAACCCGATGGCACAGCACAGAACATACATCCGAGTGTTCTATGCCACAGCAGCGGTGCTTATTCTGTCTGGAATAGTCGTGTGCTCAGTCTGGTTTTGGAAAAGTTCAAAGACCAACAATGCTCTAGACGCCACAACCCGACCCGAACACATTCAAGCAATAGAGCCAGCCGAAGCCGAGGTACCCCAGATCTCGCCCAGTGTTCTCGCTAGCTCACACCTGATAGCACCCACAGAGACCGTGTCCCAACACAAAGAAGTCCTGAAAGACACCCAGCACCTAATAGAAGCAACCATTGCGTTTTTTACAAGGGCTGGTGCTGGCCTAGAAACAACGAACACTGACCAGGGCAGGGTAATTGCACAAAAACAGACTGACAGACAAACTATACACCTGATGAACATAACACTGGCGGACATTCCAGACCAGATATTGCCAGGCATTCAGTTTACTCGTGTTCACATGTTCGGGTCTGCTTCTTCATGTTCAACTGCTTTTTCACCGCCCGAAGAGGTGGAGAGGCTTGCGAAAGTGCTCCACATCCTCAGTACTGTGTCCATAGAAACACTTTGTATAACTCGTTTCAACACAAACGAAGCACTGCCTGACCCCCCCCGAATTGCTTTTCCCACCATATCCACACTCTGTATAGCCTACATATCACCTCCCTTTCTTGAATGGTTATGCAAGGCTGTTGATCTGAGTGGGTGTACTAACCCTGTATCTATACTACTAACGGACTGTAGCATCACATCCATCAGGTGTTTGGACAACCTAGGCATTCAAAAACTTCGGGGCTTCGAGCTGGAAGACCTGCAAAGTCTGAAGGTCTTGGACTGCCACCTGCTAACAAAGATATCCCCCACAAGCCTAGGTGTACTGAAGTTGTGGCGCCTTTCCAACCCCACAGAAGTGTCAACAGACCTGGCCACTTTGCTGGTAGAAAAGCGATGGAATGATGTGTGGATGGACATGAGGATTTGGAATGGGATTTGTTCCTACACAAAGAAGAGCATGGATGTGGTGTCAGAGCTCTGGCTTAATGTTAGAGATTTGTGGGAACTGGATCCAGACAAGGTATGGATCGCGGGCACAACACTGGGTGTTCATGAGGACGTCCCCGAAAAACTAACTGCCACCGCTTTCTTTGGTTCGATACTGACATGGTTGGTGGGTGGGCGAGAAAAGACTGAAACACTTAAAAGTGTTAGTATTATGCCAATTTACTGGATGGGGGGTGCTAACAACAAACACAAAGTCCAATGCCTAGCCAAAATGGTTTCTGAATCAGAAGAGTGGTCTGCTATGCTCAAACAAAAGACTTTGTACATAAACAGCACACAAGTACCCATTCCCGAACACATTCCCGAACACACACCCACACTAACACAGAAACCACCCCAGTACCCCCACAAGAAACGCCACACCCAAGCCTAACCCCATAGCAACCCATTCCCAAGTTCGGGTTAGTTGAAAAAGCACGGTATAGGGAGAATGTGTACAGACCGAATTAAAAGAAAACTCTGTTCAGCCATGACACTAACGTGTCATATTTAGATTATTTTTTAGCACCCCATGATGAAATCAAAGACAGTCAGGTCTTTCGGGAAAGTCTTTGAAACGAGGCTTGGAAAGGTCTTGGGAAAGGCACTAAGGTGCCACGTGTTATGTTTAATCGTGCTGTGCGTGATTGTGGGTTGTGCAGAAGAAACAGTCCCAGCCCCATTACTGAGACACATTGTCTCACCATACACTGTGCAAACAATAGCGTTCTTTGAGAGAAGCGGCTCTGATGATTGGCCCAATATGTTAGTTAGTGTTGAAATAGACGGACAGAGATGCATTCTAAAGAAGCAGACTCAAGCGATACGAATCAGCCTCGAAAAATACACTCTCGAAACTGTCCCTGAACAGCTGGCGCAGGGGATTGAGTTTGACATTCTTATAATGGTGCCAAATGACAGGGATAAAATTGCCCAGTTTGACCCAGCGGTGCTGGAGAAGATATTGTGTGTATTTGGGACAATCTGTGCAGACATCCTAGATTTCTCTAATTTAGATCTTGATGGTTCAAGGATTAAGAACATGATTCAACGTATGGGTCGGTCTGTGGGTAGGCTTGGAAGAACAGAAACCCCCGAACTAGCCCCAGCCACACCAATAACCAAATGTATTCTCACAATTAAGACCCTTTTGATCCAAAAAAACACCTTACCAACCATTATCTGGCTTCAGAAGCGGCTGGATCTGACACAGTGTCGAATCAACTTGACAATAAGGGGAGAATTACAATTGAAGAGTTTGGAGCTGGTGGATCGTTTCGGGGCTGCGTCCATTGAGACTCTATGGGTTTTAGGCATTAACACCCTGGGTAGTCTGGAGTGCAAGCTACTGCGAGAAGGCCCATTGCCAGAGGAGTTGGCTATATTAGAAAAAACCTCCATCTGCCCCATAATTTCAGAAGAGATTGCACACAACATAATTACCAAAGAGTGGAGAGCTTTGGTGGTGTCCATGGTGATGTGGAAAAAGCTGATGAACCCGAGCAACCAGCCAAAACTTTTCACTGCTGGGGAGCTAGTGATTTATATTCCACACTATGGAATGTTCACTATGCCTCCAGCCCCTTCGCTCCCAGTGATGGGAGATAACATCGCGACAGCCAAATCTCTTACTATTCACTGCTACGATAGAAACGGGTTAGTGTATTCCCCGATAATAACTCCCATCATTGACTGGATAAGCAGGCACTTTAGAGGGCTGGAAGACCTTGTTGTTGGGGGTCCATACATAGAGAACAACTTTGCCGAGTTTTTTCAGAAGAACCAAGTTGAGATCACAACCAACCCGGGCCTCACAAGCATTGGGGTGGGTGATGTTGAGTGTTTGTATAGCCCACCCAGAACAGAGGTTTTGTGCCTCTCTCTCGAAGCCTGGAAGCTTTACAAAAGTGGCAAACTAGCTGATGAACTAGCCCGAACCCAGACTGACCTAAGTGTACTTTCACCCGAACATCAGACAATGATCATGAGCCAGGAGGAAATGGCTGCTGACGATGACGACCCCTGCTGCGTATGTCTAAGCACAATTACAGATCTCAAAAGCGACAACCCGAACACCGAACTGTGCATTCTGGACAGCCCAAAGCATCCCATTTGCATTGCTTGTTTGGATGACCTGATTTGCAGTGGCAGACGTGCTGGGCTCATAAAGTGTCCAAGCTGCAGAAAAGAGCATATGCTTCCATTCGTTAAGAATAAGGTACGCCAGAACAGCCAGGGTGTGTTTGTGATAACCATCCCCGCCCCACTACATGTCCTGTCCTTCCCAAGACCCACCCCAGATGCAACACCAACTGCAATCTAGAATAAACGTCTATGGGCTGTCTGTCTCCGTGTTCGGATGTGTCGTTTTTGGTGGTCTTGTGTTGGTCTCTTGCAAAAGCATTCCACGCACCCAGATTTTTACGTTATAGGGCAATGGCCCGTCCGGGCAAGATGGCTCAAACACCTTTGCGTTTGTTCGGGATTTGCGTGGTCACCTGGCAATAAAATTTTCGGGCTGGTGTTTGCTCGTATGGAGGGGTGTGAAAAGATTTGTGTTTTGTGAAGCACCACCCATCACAGTACGCATCAACACTATTACAGCAAAGTTTTTTATTTTCGTGAGGAACGATCTTCGGCTAGTTCGGGAACTGGCTTGCCCGCTGCACTTCTGCTTGAATCTTATTGATTTCAACCCAATACTCGGCCATGGTTAAATCTCGCTCATCTGAGTTGTGTTCGGAGCCTGGGCTCTGGGCGCCTGCGGAGCCGTAGGTCTCCACCTCTTCTGTGCTGCGAACGCTCTGTCCTTTGTTCTGCATTTCCATCAACCATGGCATTGCGTTCGGGTTATATAGCTTTGAAAGTTGGCGGGATCTAGAAAGACCATCAATGTTCGGGTGGGCGCTATTCCAGAGAAAGCTAGGTCTTTGGCGAACACTAGCCTCGTTCTATACCACGGGCCCAGCCCAGACCTTTGTGTTCTGCTGGCACCTTGCCTGCTATATAGGACATAGCAGCAGCCAACAGTACTCCGCAAGCCAACACACCGATGCCACAAAACCTAAAGTGTTCGGGGCTAGTTCGACAGATTCTGTTCAAAGCTGCTAAACCACACAAACCTGTTCTTGTGCACCAAAAACATGGCGGTACCCATTTGCCGCGAAACACCCGAACTAACCCGAGCTCCTTGAAAAACCACAATCCTGAAACCACTCCGGGCAGTTAGTGGGCGCGCGATGGTGGTTTGTGACCCCGAAGAGGGTGGAACACCCCCGTTTCTGAACACGGAGCCAATGGGCAGTTATCTATTGATCAAAAGCTTTACTACTCCACGGAACAACACACTGTAGCACTGGTCTTGATTATCACAGTGATTTATGTAACTGCTATGCTGTGTATAAATTATTGTGTTCGGGTGTTGAGATCCTGGAATGCTAAAAAATGGGCAGCCCCAAAACCCGAGCCCACAGCTGAGCAGCTACTCACAGCTGAATTCTTCACAATATGCGCCACCAAAGTAAACATGGCGGATGTGGAGACAAAGGGGGGCCATTTCCGAAGCAGTACCGACCCACACATATATTTGGAGAATCTAGAACTGGAAGACATTCCCGAGGAGCTAGATCTACAAGGTTATATAGATAAGCGGGTGTATGTGGTTGGGCCGGGTTCTAACACATACACTAACCCGACACTGACCTTAGCCCAAACACCGAACAAGCACTTGCCAAGCTTACCAAGCTTCTTCGTGCCTTC
>NW_027138155.1:8158-10746 GCF_001642395.1 Nematocida displodere | reverse complement strand
TCTGCTTGAATCTTATTGATTTCAACCCAATACTCGGCCATGGTTAAATCTCGCTCATCTGAGTTGTGTTCGGAGCCTGGGCTCTGGGCGCCTGCGGAGCCGTAGGTCTCCACCTCTTCTGTGCTGCGAACGCTCTGTCCTTTGTTCTGCATTTCCATCAACCATGGCATTGCGTTCGGGTTATATAGCTTTGAAAGTTGGCGGGATCTAGAAAGACCATCAATGTTCGGGTGGGCGCTATTCCAGAGAAAGCTAGGTCTTTGGCGAACACTAGCCTCGTTCTATACCACGGGCCCAGCCCAGACCTTTGTGTTCTGCTGGCACCTTGCCTGCTATATAGGACATAGCAGCAGCCAACAGTACTCCGCAAGCCAACACACCGATGCCACAAAACCTAAAGTGTTCGGGGCTAGTTCGACAGATTCTGTTCAAAGCTGCTAAACCACACAAACCTGTTCTTGTGCACCAAAAACATGGCGGTACCCATTTGCCGCGAAACACCCGAACTAACCCGAGCTCCTTGAAAAACCACAATCCTGAAACCACTCCGGGCAGTTAGTGGGCGCGCGATGGTGGTTTGTGACCCCGAAGAGGGTGGAACACCCCCGTTTCTGAACACGGAGCCAATGGGCAGTTATCTATTGATCAAAAGCTTTACTACTCCACGGAACAACACACTGTAGCACTGGTCTTGATTATCACAGTGATTTATGTAACTGCTATGCTGTGTATAAATTATTGTGTTCGGGTGTTGAGATCCTGGAATGCTAAAAAATGGGCAGCCCCAAAACCCGAGCCCACAGCTGAGCAGCTACTCACAGCTGAATTCTTCACAATATGCGCCACCAAAGTAAACATGGCGGATGTGGAGACAAAGGGGGGCCATTTCCGAAGCAGTACCGACCCACACATATATTTGGAGAATCTAGAACTGGAAGACATTCCCGAGGAGCTAGATCTACAAGGTTATATAGATAAGCGGGTGTATGTGGTTGGGCCGGGTTCTAACACATACACTAACCCGACACTGACCTTAGCCCAAACACCGAACAAGCACTTGCCAAGCTTACCAAGCTTCTTCGTGCCTTCAGAAATACAATAACAAAGAACTATAGTAGTGGTAGTCTTGTTCTAGAAGGTTTTGCCATGGATGTGCTCGGAGTGGCGCCTGCTAACCCGAAAATAACCACCCTGACCCAGCCAACCCTAAACTTGACAAATCACATCCCAGCCTTTTCTTGAGTGGTTCTGTGACGGCGTTGATCTAAGCGCACACACACTGCCTTCACCTAGGAGTAACAAATTCTGAGGTTGAGTCTGTTGCCTGTCTGGCCAAACTGTGTGCCCCGTCGCTTGCAACCATTTCTCTCATCTGCATGCCCTGCTTGAAGCCTCTAGACTTCCCGCTACCAACCGGGAACTGCCCAGAGCTGATCCTCACTGATCTGCCGCGAACCATAGATGTGTCACCTGATATGGCCAAAGCGATAGCAAATGTCAAGTGGGCGTATGTCAATAGGTCTATGACTCTGGAACAGGATCTGTTCCGTGCCGGGAAAAAGGATCAATGTGGCTGGGGAGTTAGAACTAACAGTCTCTAATCTAGACGAGCTGGAGGTGGATGAAAGCCTCAAAGGCGAGGTGGCTACTAACACATCAGAACTATATCTATACAACAACACAGAGACACCACCCAGACTTGTCTTTGATTCAGCAATGTCGTGAATATATGCCAACGCGAACAATCTGGATTTATGCCATATTGGTACCAACAAAGACATAGATGACCAGTTTGAAAAGTATCTGAACACAGACGTCTTGAAAGAGATCGAAAAGATAGGCTGGCCAAAGAATCTTGAGGTGTCTGGGCGTGATAAACATGCTGGTAAAGACAAATATGGGTTTGGGTTAGTTTGTGTTGCCAGACTACACCAACAACTATGTCTGAGACATATCAAGACACCGAGATTGAGAACTCCAAACACTAAAACCGTTCCCTCGCAAACGCCCCTTGAAACGAACGAACACTCTGCCTTCGCAATAAATGATCTGTGTTTACGATGCTCTAGATCTGTGTATCAGTATCAGTCATACTAACCCGAGCATCCGCAATAGGCTTGGCAAGCGGTGGGAGAAGCTGTGCCTACCCAAGAGCTATGGGATGTGTTGATGAAACCAAGTGGCCAGCCCGAACAATCAGTTTGTGATCATAAGCACCTCCCTATTGCACATGTTTGGGTCAATGATGTTGTGTGTCTTGGGCCTCTAACAAACCCGAACACCAACCTTGTTTAAGATGCTCTAGATTTTAGCATGACACCTCTGCCCAAAATAACCCGAGCTATTTAAATTAAAAGTTTTTAACCAACCCTGATGAAGCCAAACCCGGTTAGAAATTTCAGCAAAGTATGCAAAAAGACTCTATGGTGGCCAGTTTTGTGTTTGGGTGTGTTTTGCATGGGTGTGAGTTGTGCAGACGAGGTCTATGTCCCCGAGTACATCACGTCGCTATACACTGAGCAAACGATGGAGTTCTTTGAGAGAAGCTGTTCTGATGACTGGTCCAATGCCTTGAAAACTGTTGAAAA
>NW_027138155.1:7861-8108 GCF_001642395.1 Nematocida displodere | reverse complement strand
GAGCATCCGCAATAGGCTTGGCAAGCGGTGGGAGAAGCTGTGCCTACCCAAGAGCTATGGGATGTGTTGATGAAACCAAGTGGCCAGCCCGAACACCAGACTGCAGCCTATCGTTTCCAGTGGTGAAAAGGAACCAGATCAGCGCCGGCAGTCTTTCTATCATATTCCACAACAGCCAACTCTTGGTCACATACCAGGAGATAACTGTCGCGCTTGGGTGGGCAAGCAGATACTTTGGAGGCCTGGG
>NW_027138155.1:6948-7811 GCF_001642395.1 Nematocida displodere | reverse complement strand
GAAGACTTAATTGAACACAGTTACTTTGTGATCTCAAGCACCCCCGCTATTGCACATGTTTGGATTAATGATGTTGTGTGTTCGGTATACCAGCGTAAAAAACACCAGCCGAGATGCTCGGGTAGCTCAAACACCTCCTTTTACTAGAGGGTGTATAGATCAAAGCGTTTCTCAAACTAACCCGAACACAAATGGGACCAACAACAGCCTCAGCCCAAACAAAGAAGTGTGGTGTATGGGCGGTGGCCTGTTCAAGATATGCTCGAACTGCTGCCCAAGCTAATAAAACGTTTATTCGTGTTCAGTCTCTCACCCACTCCCTCCCACGCATCCACTTACCCACACCCAGACTCTTTCTTTTTATTTTTTGTGTAAGGGTACAAATACTAATGAAAAAACACACAAAGTATGCAGCCAAGCACTAGACAAACACTAGCCAGAGCAGACAGAGCACAGAGTCTGTTAACGGTTTTTGGGTGTTAGTAGATGGGGCTGGGCATTCAGCGGAGACACTGCCACAAGGATGGGTTAGTTCGGGCGTAGTCCATTGCCAACCACCCAAACATCCAAACGGAGATCTGGAAAGACTGAAAGTACCTCTCTCCGACCGAGCTATCACAGCCCGTGGCATACATGTGTGTATGAAGCAGCCACCCAGCAGTCATAGACATAGGCCAACTATTTAAATTATTTTTTAACACCCCTGTAATGAAATCAACCCCAGTCAGGTATTTCGGGAAAGTCTTTGAAACGAGCCTTGGAAAGAGGCTTGGAAAGGTCTTGGGAAAGGCACTAAGGTGCCACGTGTTATGTTTAATTATGCTGGGCGTGATTGTGGGGTGTAGTGACGAAACATCCCCAAC
>NW_027138155.1:5850-6439 GCF_001642395.1 Nematocida displodere | reverse complement strand
ATAGTAGGGAAATTACGATTGAATAATTTGGAGCTGCTGGATGGCTTCAATGCCGAGAGAATTAAGATACTAACCCTTAAAGATGTCAAGAGGCTTGATAGTCTGGAGTGCAAGCTACTGCGAGAAGGCTCTTTGCCAGAAGAGTTAACTATATGGACGGCAAAGCTCATCTGTCCCAAGATTTCGGTGCAGCTTGCACACAACATAATCTCCAAAGAGTGGAGAGCTTTGGTGGTGCCCATGCAGGTGTGGAAAGAGTTAATGAAACCAGGCAAACTGCCCAAACACTTCACTGCTGCGAAACTAACGGTTTATACTCCTCAACACTCCAGGTTCACTGAGTTTCTAAACACTTCACCGCCATCAATGGGAGATAACCTCGCAACAGTCAAAGTGCTTAGATTTGAATTCTACACTAGGCACGAGTTGATGTCTACCCCGATAATAATGGGAATTGTCGACTGGATAAGCAGACACTTTAGAGGCCTGGAGAGGCTTGTTATTGAGGAATCACCTGGGAAAACTGGCTTTTGCTTGTTTTTGCAAAAGAACCAAGTTGAGATCACAACCAACCCGGGCCTCAAGACCA
>NW_027138155.1:5548-5800 GCF_001642395.1 Nematocida displodere | reverse complement strand
AAACCATAGCCTTTGCACTGGTTGTCTGGGTGGCCTGATTTGCGATGGTAGAGAGGCTGGGGCCATAAACTGCCCAAGCTGCCGAAAAGAGCATATCCTTCCACTCGTTAGGAACACGATAGGAAAGAACAACCAGGGGGTGTTTGAGGTAAAGAGGGACACCCGAGCATTGCCTGTCCTGTCCTTCCCAAGGCCCACCCCAGTCAAGATGCTACCCAGGTTCTAGAATAAACGTCTATAGGCTGTCTGTCT
>NW_027138155.1:0-5498 GCF_001642395.1 Nematocida displodere | reverse complement strand
GAGCATTGCCTGTCCTGTCCTTCCCAAGGCCCACCCCAGTCAAGATGCTACCCAGGTTCTAGAATAAACGTCTATAGGCTGTCTGTCTCTGTGCCTAATTGAGGCATGTGTTGTAGGATTGTGCCAGACAAGTTCAAACTATCTTGTGGGCGACTGTGAAGCGATTATGGGTCATAGCATGTCCCACAAAACACACCAGCCATCTCTAAGCACCGAACAAACACCCCGTGATACTCGCTGTGCATATGCAGCCACCCAGCAGACATAGACATAGGTCAGGTATTTAAATTATTTTTTTTCACCCCCTGTAATGAAATCAACCCCAGTCAGGTCTTTCGGGAAAGTCTTTGAAACGAGCCTTGGAAAGAGCCTTGGAAAGGTCTTGGGAAAGGCACTAAGGTGCCACCTGTTATGTTTAATTGTGCTGTGCGTGATTGTGGGGTGTAGTGATGATTCCTCAGATGAAGAACACATCGTATCGCCATACACTGAGCAAACGATGGAGTTCTTTGAGAGAAGCGGTTCTGATGTTCGGCCCAATGTCTTGGAAACTATTGAAATAGACGGAGAGAGATGCATTCTAAAGAAGCAGACTCAAGCGGTACGAATCAGCCTCGAAAAATACACTCTCGAAACTGTCCCTGAACAGCTGGCGCAGGGGATTGAGTTTGACAGGCTTGTAGTGGAGCCAAGTGGCCCAGTTGATCCTGCGGTGCTAGAGAAGATATTGAGCGCATTTGGGACAATCAATGCAGAGTGGTTAGACTTGGCCGATCTAGAGATTGATGACCCCAGCCCGTACAATGACGAACATCCCCGAACACCCATGTGTGCTCTCAATGTTGATACCTTTCAGGTAACCACCACCCCCAAAACAACCATTGAGTGGCTCCAGAAACGAGTGGTTCTGTCAGGGTTTCCGATAGAGTTGGTAATCGACTGCATGCCAAACTTTGGCAATCTTGAGGTGCTGGATGGGTTTTGTGCCGGGGAGATCATCTCACTAATGCTTTATGGTATTGACAACCTTGACAGTTTGGACTGCAAGTTACTCCGAGAAGGTCCCTTACCCGATGAGCTAGTGTTGCACAGCAACACTCCGACTGCCCCAGAGATCTCAGAACAGATCACCCGGAACATGCTAAGCAACCGCTGGCATATGTTGACCGTTCCCGTGTCTGTCTGGCACGTGTTGGCGGAGTCATCTGCACAGTATAACAGCCCTGTCTCCGCAGACTACTTGACGATCGGCTTGCCACTCGGTGGCAAACTAGCCCGAACAGCGGTGAAAAAGAAACAGGCCGAAGTAGAGAACCTTGTCATTGAGTTCCACGAAGACCAGCCTCTGGTAACGCGCCAGGACATGACTAGCGCGCTTGTGTGGGCAAGTAGATCCTTCGAAGGTCTGCAGAGCCTCAGTATTGTGTCAGAGCCAGACGCAATAGACGAAGCAGACTTGGCCTCAAACAACCATTTCGAGATCACAGCCACCCCAGCCACTGCCGTTGTGATGGTTAATCAGGTTCTGTGCGGGGTGGCTCGGAAACGGCCGCGCACTCTGCCCTAGAGCCCCGTCTAGCGGGCTGTTCACCCGCCCGAACTAACCCATAGACCAGTCTTTCAGTCCAGCCCGAGCACTAACCCGAGCCCAGGCCTGGGAGAAGAAAGCTTTTGTTTTTTCGGCGCGGTGGCAGAAGCCCCTCCAACCAGCAAGAATAAAAACACCTTCTCAACCCGCTGTCTCCCACCCCCGCCTTTGCATACCTGTGTTTTGCTGTTTTTGTGGCCTGGGGAAAAGGAATAAACTTTTTGTCTCCCGCGGTAGCAAGCGGGCCCGGGCTTGAAAAAGAAATATTTTGTGTTTCGGCCCCGGGGAGAAAACACTCCAAAAAACTGGACACCTTTGAAATCCAAGGTGTTGTATGTACGTGAGTTAGTACACACGTAGGGTTGGTTTAGTCTAAAAGGATATGGACTAATGAGGACATATCATATAGCGAATGAAACGTCTAAGAAGGGTTGAACAGGTGCATCGAGACCTTCGCATCAAGACCATGGTTTCTTGGAGAAACTGTAAAGGCTCTTGGCTTTACAACAAAGACCTAGTTTGGATATGGGAAGAGCTCCCGCTGTGCCACACTCAAATCAACTGTTACAACGAACTTGGTTTATAGACAGACGCCTAAGCCCCCGAGTCACGCCCGAACACTAACCCAGCCTATTTAAATTAAAAGTTTTTCTAACCCATGATGAAATCAAACCATATTAGGCTTGTCAGGACAGTGTGCAAAAAGACACTACAATGTCCGGTGTTATGGGTTAGTGTGTTCTGTGTGATTGTGGGGTGCTCAATGGATCTTCCTTTGCCAGAGTACATCGTATCGCCATACACTGAGCAAACGATAGCGTTCTTTGAGAAAAGCGGGTCCGAACGTCTTCCCAATCAGTTAGAAACCATTCAAATAGCCGGAAAAAGACACATACTCAAGAAGCAAAGCCAACCGATGGATATTGACTTTGATATCTACACTCTTGAAAGCGTTCCTGACCAGCTAACACAAGGAATTGAGTTCAACAAGCTTAGCATATTAACAACAGAAAACAGATCAATCAACCCTGCAGTGTTGGAGAAGATATTAAGAGTCTTTGGCACAGTTAATGCAGAGATCCTGTCATTCCATAACCGGGTCACAACCGCCAGCCCAGATGACCTAGTTCAGCGTTTTGAGAGGTCCCTCGCACACCACAACGACTCCGAAACCGCAGCACCACTAACCAGATGGGTTCTCAATGTCAAGAACCTCAGAGTGTTCAGCAACACCGTCCTACCCATTAAGCAGTTCCAGGAACGGGTGGATCTGTCACAGTGCCAAATCAACTTGACACTAGCCGGCGAACTAGAGCTGGAGAATTTGGAGGTGCTGGATGGCTTCAATGCCAGAAGCATTGAGGTACTAATCCTTTTTTATGTCAAGAGGCTTGACAGTCTGGACTGCAAGCTGTTCCGAGAAGGCCCTTTGCCAAGTGATTTACGTATACAGAGCAAGAGCACACTAACCCCAAAGATCTCAGAAGAGGTCGCCCGGAACATGTTGGCCAATATGTGGGCAGACTTAATCATCCCCATGGAAGTCTGGGTAGAGTTGTTCCAACCAGGGGAACAGCCCAAACACCTCACAGCAGAGTATCTAAAAATTACATTCTCTCGTGGCAGCAGCATCCCAGTCCCGGTGGTGGGAATGGCCCGGGCCACAGTCGGGTTTCTTTCAATTGAGCTAGCCAATGCAAACAGCGTGCCAACACCCACTGACCTAGAAAACACTCTTGAGTGGGTAAGCATAAACTTTGAAGGTCTGAAGTCTTTTGGTGTTTGGGCTCAAGATGTTCCACCAGCACTAAGAGACTTTGTCAGAAACAACCAGTTTGAGATCACAAGCATCCCAACACTCACAAGCATTAGAGTGTGTGGTATTGAGTGTATGTGTGGATCAAACATTTTGTGCCTCTCTCTCGAAGCCTGGGAGCTTTTCGGGTGTGGCAAACTGGGTGATGAACTGGGCCAGGCCGATCTGAGCCAGCTGTCACCCGAACAGCAGGCAATGGTCATGAACCGAGAGGAAATGGCTGCTGATAACGACGCCTGCCACGTGTGTCTCTGTTCAGCTGATGAGCTCAGAAGCAGCAGCCCCGACACCCAAATATCCATTCTGGACCACCCGAAGCACAGTGTGTGCTGTAGGTGTCTGGATGGCATGGTTAAGGCTCGTGGAACTGTTGGGCCTATCATGTGCCCAGTGTGCAGACAAGAGCACATGCTTCCACTCTTTAAGAACCAGATAGAAAGGAACACCCAGGGGGTGTTTGAGGTAGCCATACTCACACCACCACTATCATCCTCACTGCCTGTCCTCACCTTCCCAAGAGCCATCCAACCCGAACTGCCCGCAATCTAGAATAAATGAGTTCGGGCTGGTTGTCTCCGTGTTCGGACCAATGCCCAATTGAGGCATGTGTTGTAGGATTGTCCCAGCCAAGCCCGAATTATCGTGTGAGTGGATGTGAAGCGATCACGGGCCGTAGGATGTCCTACTAAGCACACAGCCATCTCTAAACACCGAACTAACACCCCGCGATATACTCGCTGTGTATGAACCAACCACCCAGCACCAATTTCAGGTATTTAAATTATTTTTTTTCACCCCCTGTAATGAAATCAACCCCAGTCAGGTCTTTCGGGAAAGTCTTTGAAACGAGCCTTGGAAAGAGCCTTGGAAAGGTCTTGGGAAAGGCACTAAGGTGCCACGTGTTATGTTTAATTATGCTGGGCGTGATTGTGGGGTGTAGTGACGAAACATCCCCAACCCCATTGTTGAACCACATCGTATCGCCATACACTAAGCAAACGAAAGCGTTCTTTGTGAGAAGCAGATCTCAATATTGGTCCAATAGGTTAGAAACTGTTCAAATAGACGGACAGAGATGCATTCTAAGGGAGCAGCTCGAAACAACCTACATTTTCCTTCAAAACTACACTCTAGAAACTGTTCCCGAACATCTAGCACAGGGGATCGAGTTTGACAAACTTATAATATTGCCAGATGACAAGGACAACGTTGCCCAATGTGACCCAAGAGTGTTGGAGAAGATACTGAGCGCACTCGGCACAATCTGTGCAGACACCCTAGAACTCTATAATCTAGATCTTGATGATTCGGGGGGTAAGAAAAAAAGTCAACGTATGGCTCGGTTTTTGGGTAATTTTGGAAGAAAAGAAACCCCCGAACTAGCTTCACCCATAGCCCGATACACTCTCAGCATTAAGACTCTTTTGATCAGAAGCACCACCTTGCCAGCCATTGACTGGTTTCAGAAGCGGTTGGACCTGTCACACTGTCAAATCAGCTTGATAATAATAGGGAAGCTTCAATTGGAGAGTTTGGAGCTGCTGGATGGCTTCAATGCCGGAAGCATTGAGGCGCTAAACCTTGAAGGTTTTATGAGCCTTGACAGCCTAGAATGCAAACTGCTGCGAGAAGGCCCTTTGCCAGACAAATTGGTTATATTGACGCCATGGCCCATATACCCCAAGATTTCGAAAGAGATTGCAGGCAACATACTTACCAAAGAGTGGAGGTTGTTGGTGGTGCCCATGGAGGTATGGACAGATCTGATGAGCCCGAGCAACCAGCCAAAACACCTCACTGCTGCGGAGCTAGCGGTATATATTCCACAACACGGGGTATTCACTGTGATCCCAATCTCTTTGACCCCATCAATGGGAGATAACCTCGCAACAGTCAAAGTGCTTAGATTTGAATTCTACACTAGGCACGAGTTGATGTCTGCCCCGAAAATGATGGGAATTGTCGACTGGATAAGCAGATACTTTAGAGGTCTGGAGAAGCTTGTTATTGAGGAATCACCTGGGAAAACTGGCTTTTGCTTGTTTTTGCAAAAGAACCAAGTTGAGATCACAACCAACCCGGGCCTCAAGACCA